>NC_068937.1:51762451-52062451 GCF_016801865.2 Culex pipiens pallens | reverse complement strand
TATAGTTTGTTTGCTATAATTATGAAAACATTGCTAAAATTTAAAAAGTTTATTTATATATACTCAAAGTATCATGTTTATAAAAAAAAATAGTTTTAATCGGAAAATGGACTGCATTATCGAATTCTTTGGACAATTTCATATTAAAAAAGCTTAAATCATTTTCTAGGTTACAAGTTTAAAAAATATTGAAACAAAAATCAAACAAATCAATAGATGAATATGCATTTTCAGTTTAATATTATATTTTATAATTTTAATTGAAAAAAAAGTCTGATGAATTTTGTTCAAACATGGAACTTTTTACATACTAAGCCTCAAATTAATAATAAAATTCAAAATAGTTAATAAACTAACTTAAACAAATTTTTAATTACACATTTTTCAAATAAAAACTTACTGATGATCAATTTGATGTTATCAATTCAAATTGCTCACTTTTGAGCTGAAATTTGTAAGAATCACAGTAATTATTAAAGACACTGTGGTTTTTAAAATAACAATTATCAACGATATTTTTTTTAAACACTTTTGAATATAAGATTTGGAAAACAGAAGGAGATTGTGTGACACAGCCCGGTACATGTTTGAAAAAATATAAATCATGAGTAACTGTTTTCCGGAATAGAATATTTGAAAAATAAATTAATATCCTATCAATGTCACCCCGGTTTACGGTACTTAAAACCTCCGTTATTAATTTAAAATACCTAACATTGAATGGTTTACAAAAGAAAAGAAAATTATTTTTAAGATGGTTGTTAGGACTGAACAATATTCTTCTCGTGTGATTAATTTTAAGAAAAGTAACACCCAAGTGGCAAAAGTGACCCAAAAGTTTGGAAACTGATTTTTAATTGTTTGGTTAATTTTCCCCCAAATCAAAGGCGACCACCCGCGGTAGCAGGCACCGAGCAGTTTGGCTAGGGAAAAGTCCGGTCTGGGCTACTGCGATGACCATGACCATGACCAAAAGCCCAAATAAATAATACATCAAACGCACGTCGGCCGGTCGACCGGGCTGCAAAACTTTGTGAACCATCTCATATATGGCAAGTTGTCGAGCCGAGATGTAGGAAGTGTTTATTTATTACACCCTCTCTCTCTCTCTCTCTGCCTCACTATATGGCTGCGCGAGAAAATTTAATGCTGTTTTCCAGTGAAATTTGCTTTAATTTGGTTGATTTTTCGGTGCTGCTCGAATGGGGCAGGGAAAATCTCTCCCCTGAAGGCTGACGAAATCACGTGCGTAGGGGTCTCCCCGCGCTACAGAGTGTTTGGAGAAATGCATGCTGGTGATTTAATTTTGACCGCAAAGTGTAATGTTCCGCGAGAGGGGGTTGTTTTAGCATTTTAAATCAAACGGAGAAGAGAGCAGTTTCACTTTAAACCTTTGAGGTTTTTATAAGAAGTGAAAGGTTATGCTGAAATAAAAAACTAGTAGCTAAAACATTTATTGTAGGTCAAAATTATTACCAGGAATGTTTTGTCTGATACGAATGTTTATGAGAAACTATGCAACTGTCAAAAGTATCTTGTCTAGTTTGTTTGTTTTAGTTTGTTGTTTAGTTTGCAAACAAAGTTTCCCGTAATGCAATATCACGTTGAGTTGATCCAAAGAATTTCGTTAACGAAATAATAAACCCCAACCCAATCACGTACATTTTCAAGACCTTGCCAAACACAATACGAGTACAGTTATTAAACCGCTCAAAACGATGTGTGCCACAAAACCCGACGGCGTTGCACTTGAATGGGAATTTAACTGTTTACACGTCACTTCAACCATCAATGGAATGCTGCGATACTGGACTCCCCAACTCCATCCGCGGAACCAAACCGGACAGAGTCCGGCTGGTGGCGACGACGATGATGAAAGACTTTCGTTTTCTCAAACAAACTTCTCCATCCGGCCAGCAGTGGGCTGAAATGACTCATTGATCTTGCTGGTTGGGGGACCCCAAAAAAAAGCCGAAGAAAGATACCGATTCATCCGGTTTTGCAATTGCGTCGTACCGTAAACCGGGGTGACTTTGATAGGATTTCAATTTGTTTTTGGAAGATTTTCCAACAGGTAAGGGTTTTCTCAAGATTATTATTTTTAAAACATGCACTGGGGTAGGCCACACAAAGTCCATGCACTATTTTGGAAAAAAAAGTTTTTGCAATAGTGTTTAGAAAAATAGTTACGTTAAAAATTCTTAGTTTAAATTCCGGGGTGACTTTGATAGTCATAGTTTTTCTTGTCAAAATCATATTTAAGATGTTAAAATTTTATTTGTACGCTAAATGTACCATCACTAAAGTAGCTGATATAGTTTCCAAGCAAAAAAATCAATGTTTATATTTAGTTAACTAAGTGTATAAGCTTTTTAGCAAACTACATATAAATTTGAGGAAAAATTGTTAATTTTACTTGAAATTTGTTAAAACTAGTTTTGTTTATCGATTTATATTGCATTGTATACGAATTCGAAGCACAAATCACAAGTTTTCACATTTCACATGAAATTTGTTCAACTGAGATTGCCTATAAATGTGGAGATTTTTTTTATTGTGTTTTAAAAACACATATTATTTATTATTTACAAACTTTTTTAACCTTCTCCTAGTGGAAAATTTTCCAAAAAATCCGAAAATGCATTCCGTTTTCCGATTCAAAATCATGTTCATTGAGAAAATCATGACACTTTGAGTAGTTTAAAATAATGACTTTCATCAACTATAGTTAACTAACTTTTTTAACTTGTCAAAATTTTATGAAAAGTTCTTCTCGTGGTACTTTGAACACTTCTCTACCACGGTCAGTATGATTCTAAACCATTCCTTACGTATTTTAATTGTACTCTTCATTTTGCGGAAAAATCGCAAACCTATCAAAGTCACCCCGGCTATCAAAGTCACCCCGTTTTACGGTACACAAAAATACAACAATGACAATGTTTCGATTCTGGGCGGGTACTAATGCAAACTGGTTGGAAAAATGGTCGCTGTTTCCATCCGTTTTTTAGTACACTCAACACATTTTAGTACAACTTAGAAAAGTTTGGAACAGTCTGTTTCAGTTTGGTTCTGTTGAGAATAATTTAGTTCAGTTCAGATTAGTTCAGTTTAGTACAATTAAGTACAACTATACTTTCAACGTCAACCTTTTAACTAAATGATTTAGGTCCACAGGCTACTCTCCAGCAATAAAAAGTGCACACATTCAAACTGTTCAACGCGTGGTATTGATTAAGTGTCTTCAAGATCCGGAGCCCTAAACCCATAGATCGAGAGGTAATTGCGATTCCCACACGCCGTCAAATCCACGATCACCAATTCCAGATGGTGCTGTTGAACCTCCAATCTGAAGAGTTGAGAAGTCACTGTGTTATTACCCTCTCCGTGCCCCCAAGTTCCCAAGCTAGACAGGCTGAAAATCGAGGAATTCACCACTTGAGACGAAAGTAAAAGTTACCTGGAGTTTGCCATGTCGTCATCGACGTGACTGTCTAAGCCCGGCCGATGACGGATGCTGGTCACTGGTGGGACCTGTGGGCAGGTTCAACGAAAGTGAGTGGAGACCTGGGGGAGATGCTGAGAGTACGGAATTTGCCACGGATATTTGGTGAAACAACGCGGCGCGCGCGCTGCGCTGTCTTGACAAAGTTCGTGTTTGACGAATCGGGTGCAACTCGTTGCGGACCCGAAAATGTAAACAAGGCTTGATTTCGAGGAAGTAGGTTTTGGAAATTTCCTTTTTTGCAATTCCGCTGTGAAACTGTCAACTTTTCCTGTCCTTCTGAAGAAATGAAACGGCCTACTTTTTCCTACCAAAAATAACAGAATCGAATAGCAACACTTTTCAAAATAAATGCTGAAAAGTTCTACTTTTCAGCACTGAAATGAGTACTGAAAAGTTGAACTTTTCAGCACTTGTTTCGAAAAGTAAAACTTTTCAACATTTTTTTTATTTAAACGATTTATTGGAAAAATACATGAAAATTTTACTTAAAATTTCACTCAATGGGTGTTTTCGGAATTGCAAAAAATATTGTATGGAACTCGTTGCAAAACTTGATTTTTTCAACACTCGTCGTATTTATCCAACTCGGTGAACCTCGTTGGATAAATGTACGACTCGTGCTGAAAAAATCCTCTTTTTGCAACTTGTTGCATAAACTACTATTTTCATCTTATTCTGAAATTACTCTATTTTTAAAAACCGAAATGAAATTCTCTTTTCGGAGTAGGGAAAAAATTGCAAAAAGTGCGAAGATATTTGTCGATTGTTCAAAATTTCATTGATTTTATAATTTCCTTTCAAACTAAAACATTGTTTGAGCTGATCAGTCAGTCAGATCACAGATCTACGCCCAAACCAATGATTGCTGCAAGGCGATGTAAGAAGCACTGCTGAACAATTCTCCACAGATAAACAGACGTAAATCTCGTTCAATCCCATCCCATCCCCCCAGATTCGAAACTCACCACGCCAATTTTGAATTCACCACCATTCATTTACAAGCATTTGACAGTTGCATGAAACTTTATACAGTCACACTCTCAATCGCTTGGAGCGATGCAGACTTTCTTAACTAGATGGCTCTAGTGAGCACTGATCAATTTTTTTTTTTTGGATAAAAATCTTCAATGATTTTCATCTGTTTGTCTGTAAATTCTCTTAGGCTGGGGGCAACGACTATTTTATTTTCAAAAATTTTCAAAAAAGTGTTTGGGCCTTTTAAAATTATGAGGTTGCTTTGCAAATTTTGAAAATATTTTTAATTTGAAGTTTAGAGGATTTGCAGCAAAACTAAGAGACACATGTCGCCCCCTATGAACATATAGCGTAAACCGATGATTTATTGAAAAAAAACGTGTTTTTTCCTTCATAATCAAAATTAAAAAAAACTTATGCCGGATTCGGATGAGAAAAATTAATTCCACCAATTTGGTGTACAACTTTCCAATATTTGTTTGATTTTTCTATAGAGAATTTGCAGCAAAGCTAAAAGACACATGTCGCCACCTATGGACAAATAGCGTAAACCTATGATGTTTTGTAAAAATGTGTTTTTACCTTCAAAATCATCATTATTATAAAACTTATGCCGTATTCGGATGAGAAAAATTATTTCGAACAATTTGGTGTACTACTTTCCAATATTTGTTCGATTTTCTATGAGAAAACTGTAAATTTAGAAAAATATAGTAATTTGGACTATTTGCCTAGAAAGTCTGTTAATAATCAATAAAAATTGATTAATACACGTTAACACATCTGTTATCAACTATATAACCGTTTATTTCTTTGATATATACAGGGAAACTCTTTTTTCGTGTTCCAAAACATGTTTTTTTAAAGAAAAAGTTCACAAATTTTTGCGCGCCCAAAAATTGATGTTGATTATTTTAAAGCAAAAAAAATTTCTCGTCTTTTGCAACTAGTTTCATTAAGATTAATGCAGGGAATCATGAGAAATAAGCGATTTTGTTCTTCAACCCAGCAGAAAGGAATACGATTTTTGGCAAGTAACCTCATTTTGGCGCCACCTTCATTTGAAACACAGGCGCGCTGCAAAACCTCAATGGAAAATTTCACGATACTTAAATTTTTTGACATTGATGATATAGCAAAATACAAATTTGGTAGAACCGAGACCACATTGGATGTAGGAGTAGGATGATCCATTTTCCAAACAGGGGCGTTTTCAATTTTCGATCAAAGTAGGCGTCTTTGGAGATCAAAATATCCACACTAAATTCTGAGATTCGTTTTCAGTAGATAATTCGACGTTGTCGTGCTATCTTGCGCACTTCGCTTTTTGACGTTCCGAGAAAAACGTGCATTTGTTTTATCTTGAATAAACAAAAGTAAGAGCACGCATAATAAGCAATAACAAACACGTTTAGTTTGACTGCCCGTTTTGAGAAACGTCATAAAATTTTGTTGGATTCCTGATTTATAATTAAAAATGTTTACTGCAGTCGGGCAACTAAGTGTGTCAAACTGCTTCTAATGAAATTCCCTTTGGCCAGTTGTCGCACTTACAGCCATTTGCAGGGTACATCAGACACTTTTTTTATATGAAGAGTGACAACAACGCACGGAGTTTTCCGGTTTTTGTTGAATATCTCAGGATTGAGATTGAATTTTGGAGATCTGTCAAAGTGAGGAATTAAGAGCTGCATAAAAAAGTATTCTTAACTCAAAATCGACGTACCACAACATAGCACGATCACGGTGATTTACTAAAAACTGGACTACTGAAATTTTCAGTTAGGTTTTAGCTAAACCTCAGTTAAAAGTTATTTGTAGCTGTCAAAGTTTGCTGAAATTTCAGCATATGCCCATTTACTTAAAATTTCTGTACTGCAGAATTCATTAAATTTTACTGAATTCATGAGAGATCAGTGAGAGATTGGTGTGTAGGAAGTAAAACATTTTCGCAACATAACAAATAAATTAATGAAACTAAAATGATGCTCAAATATAATGATAGGGTCAAAACAAGTCATCCAACAGTGTTATTTTAATGTCATGCTACATGTCATGCTATAATGAAAATTCACAGTACATACATTTCGACATGTCTAAACCGGAACTACGAAAAAATCTATACAATAGAAATAATATCTAGTATGTAAGAAAATTGTAAGTAGTCTACATAAGCTTGACGAATAAACAATAAACTTTTAAATGATGGAAGTGGAGATTTTAAACATTTCGAGCAGTTTCAAAAAAGGATTAAACTGAAATTTTTATTCCACCCAGGGTCACAACGAGTTCCTCCCGGCCCATAACTTGATACTAAGGCGTAATACCTCGTCAATGAACAAGAGATCACACCCAGCTCGGGTTTGATGCCGGGTTTGAACTGCTCGTTTTTTTTTTTGTTTGCGACGGAAGTGCCGGCTTAAGACGGTCGTTTTGTCGGTGACGATGACTTGTTTTGCTTTCTTTCGCCAGCACATTGTAAGCGGGAAGCTGCGAATTATAACGATTACCTAAACGACTCCGTCCGAGTGCGTCACTTGAGGTTGATGCTGGGCTTAGTCTGTTATCAAAAATTGATTTTGCAACACGTCGCGTCGAGAGGAAGGAAGAGAGTGAGGTTATGTCATGCTGGCGCGTGGTGGACGATTTGTAATACTGGATTGGTTCGGAATGACACGGTTGATATGCAGAATTGATGGGGAAAACGGCGCGGTTGTGTAACGGCGTGACACATTCTGGTTGAGCAGATGAATCATACAGATTCGAAGTATCCCATATCCAAAAGCAATTTATGAGAATGATCAACTTGAAATTGAAAATATTAATTGAAGTTGACCTCTTTTACCAGTATTGCATCTTCTATGGACTGTTTTTAAATTACACTACATAAAATTACTGAGTTGTTTCAGAGATGAGAGATGAGATCAAATAAATTTAAATTGAAAAAGTTTTACTTTCATTGGACCCCTTGGATCTACTTGGATCCCTTGGATCTACTTCCTGATCCCCTCGGGGGTCTACCAAACTTCCGGCGGCTTATATCAAGTGTCTTGAAGGAAGCAAATCAGCAAACTACCCAACTGCAGCTAATTGCTCTGTTTGAAAAGCTAAATGGCCCCCCTGTAGGAAATTTGTTTAACAACGAACGCATCATACTCAACTCACCGAAAGGAGCTTTGTGCGTTTGCGTTTGATACCACACGGGCCGTCAACGAGGCGAAACGGTGAACGATACCACGAGACCACTAATTAATGAAGCAGTTGGGCGCGTAATTGGAATTTCATGCGTCGACGAAGTGTCCACGCGCAGGTTGGCTAGGGTCTGGTTGAAATTCGTACTTTGAAAATTTCAAAATTTTTTTTTTTAATTTATTCATTATATTTACATTTTTTTTAAAATTTTGTTTTGAAACATCAAAATTTTCATACTTATTTCTACTTTTTTCATTCGTGTATTGCATTTTAATACAATCTTAAATCAGAATTTCAAATCAAACTGCACAATTTTACCCTAAATTGCAACACCTTCTAGAAAAAAGCTTTTTCTTCTTTGAGTGTCTATCGCGTCACTTTGCGTCCTGTGAAGCATAAAGGTGACCTGTGGGCAAGTTGAGTGTAACTAAAACTAGATTTTTTTCTTAGCTTCACTACTCACATTACATTACGACGCGAACAACATGATACATGCCATCAACCGAATAAAGCAATCATCAGACATTATGTTTGAAAAAGTCTGATGATTACGAAAACAATTTAATAGATTTTGGGTAAAATTTATTTTAAAATTTAAAAAAGAATATTTAAATCTTTGTTTTGAATACTCTTAGTGTAACGGTCCAAGTTACATAACGTTTCGTCAAACCAAAGAAAACAAGAGATGACTTCCCTTTCGTCCCTTATATCTTGCATGTAAATTTAATTTGTGCGCAAAAAACGAACCGTGAACACATTTAAAAGCACGGGGAACACATTATAGGAAAGTATGCCCTGCGGGTTAAGGTGGAGCACCACTTAATTGGAGCTGGCGATGATGGGTTATCTAATGAATGGGCGATCTAGCGCGTATCCTAAAATCGTTAGCGTCACTGTGGGAATTGATTCACGTAACGATATGAAGGGTCCTCGTCGTAAATTGTATCGACAGGGGAAAGAAAAAACAATGAGTACAATTACCGGATGGAAAGCTTATGCAATTGCAAATGGTTGAAGTTGATCCTAGCAAATTCAATATTGCGGTAATCATACTTTTGGAACAAGGTTAAACATTTATAATACTGTCTTTTTTTTATTTTTTGAACAAATATTATAACTATAACTAGCAAATGTCTTAAAAGTATCTTATGTAAATTTTTGGCAAAATAAACATTTGGAGACCATCCACAAACCACGTAGACACTTTTTTTTGGAAATATCAAACCTTCCCCCCCCCCCTTTTCATGACAATTGTCAATATGAAAAAAAAAACTTTTTTGTTAGAGCGTGGACAATCGCTTGTAAAATTCTGATAACTCGTGAAGAATACTTGCAAACCCCTTATGTTTACATATCAAAATTTTTGTTTTTGTCTACTCTATAACTTTGTAGAACATTGTTAAACTCGAAAAAACACGTAATTTTAAAATGAAAAATGTTATTCTAATGGAAAAAATGACCCTTCTGGGTTATTTCAGATTCGAAAAGTACATTAAATTTCCCATAAAATGAAATGTCTCACAATTTTTGACAGTTGAGTAACGGGAAATGGCAGCGATTTTGCGACTAATTTTCAACTTTTTTCGATGAAAAATACGTTTTTCCGGAATTTTGAGCACGCCATCAAATCGGGCGTCTAATTTCTAATCTAATCTAATCTAATCAGACCCTAGCGCAGCCAATCTTTCGAAGGGATCCTGGAGAGTGCCTTAGGTTAGATGACGCCTAGCACTCTTCTTGTCATTTATTAACATTTGCGATGCGCCATTGCATTGAAATGCATTGAGACATCATAAGCGTTAAAGCGGCCAGGCCTACTGCGTAAAGCCGTATCGCAGAGATGACTCGTAATTGGGTTGAGTTTGAGCACTGAGTGTTCGAACAACAACACAATTCTGAATCGACAGGGGAGGAAGAAACGTGGGGACACACCACCATACGCTCCGAGATTTTTATCTGTATTCGTTGGGAGCACCATGCAAGAAGGTTTGGTACTCCGGGACCCTCTGGGATGGGGCATTGTATTTCCACGAATGCCCTGGACACTATTTGCCGTGGTTATAGCGCCACAACTCGCTCTCTGTAACAGTATTCCTAATTCCAATCCAATCCAAGTCGTCATGGCCTTGTGGTTAGCATTTTTGCTTACCAATCCAAAAAACGGGGGAGCGACTAAGATTTTTCGTTCAATTTCAAATTTATGTGTTCTTAATTTTCTCGTTGGGAACAGATGGGCATCGAACCCAGAACCATTCGCTTACAAAGCGAACACCGTAACCAGTCAGCCACGGCCGCTCCTCATCAAATCGGGCGTCTAATTTTACACAAAAGTCCCCTTGACACCAAATTTCTATCTCTTCACGGTTGCGAGCTACAAATCACTGAAAAACGTGTCTTAGTAAAAAACCAGAAAAATGAAAGGGATCGTACCGTCCCACCGTCACGAAATATCGAGAAATGGACCTTGGATTCGTGATCAGGAACCAAAATAACCCCTTAGAGCAAAGTTTTACGCAAATCGAAGAGGGGTCGGGGCAACTGCTGTGTGAGTTGGCGGAGAATGACCCCTTTCCAACGAGATATTGAAGATCTGACAACCCTATCAAAAGTTATAAGCTCTTAAGTGTAATTTATACACTTTTTGAGGCCGGAATTTGGAAGTGTGACTTGTTTAACTTTACTTTGCTAATGTTAGTTAATTTTGGTTGAGCTATTACTTATATTGATTTCAATGATATTTTTTTCATTCTTTAGCCAAAATTTAAATGTGACTGTTAAAATATGAAAAAAAAAATCCAAAAGACAAAGGTCATAGAACGAGCTAAATGTAATGACAAACAATCATAAACTGAACTAGCTAAATACTTAAAATTACATTAGAAAAAATAAGACAATCTATGTTTTTTAGAATCAAAGTTGCTCAATCGATTCAAAAAAATCGGAAAAAATCGGTTCAAAAAAAGGGCCTTGGAGGGTAAATATAAGAAGTTTTTTTATAAAGGCATTTTTATCTCTTGTTTGTATTGTAATATTCGTTAACTGAGCAGTAGGGCGTCCCAAAAAAATGAAAAGTGGTTGTAACCAGTGTGTTTGTAGTGTTAAATATCGGTGTGAATCGTCGCGTTTTGTATAGTTTTTGTGTAAATATTGCCAAGAGATGTTCGTGGTTGTCGACGGAAAGCTACCTGGACGTCTCCCAGAACGACCAGTCCCACGCAGTGCGTTGTTGCCGCTAGCCACCACCAGATGTCGTCGAGGAAAACATCGCACGAGAGATCAGCAGGGGGTGGCGAAAGAGGGCGAAAAGAGAGGAAAGTTGGCGGGTCTCGGATCAAGGGGGGAGGGGGGTTCAGGACGAAGTGGCCAGGATTGCGCCATCATTAAGTCCGGTGTTGTACGACGAAGGAGGCTGTCGTCAATCGCAGCCAAAACCGAAGGCCAGTGTCCCGGAGTTGGGCCAGCGGCCGCAGTGAACCTGACCGTGTCAGGAAGTGCCCGGAACCGTGATACGTTCCACGGACAGCGAAGAGCAGGAGCTGCTCGAGATTTGGACATCCCAGGTAGGATGATATCCCCCACAACAACCCCCCTAGTGAACCTTGATCCCAACCGCCATCGCTCTAACGCCATCTTCAAATCCCTCTTGCCCCAGGACCTCTCGGGTTTTACCCATAGTCGCCCGGACAATCCCGACGGAGGCGCTGCCTCGTCGAAGCCTGCAGCACCGTTACACGCTCAGGAAGGACACGGACGGCTGGCGATAGGTCCGAGAAGCAGCAGCAGAAGTCGGAGAGTCCATCCGACGACCGAGAAGCCACCCCCGTTGGCGTACTGCAGGAGGAGCTCAACGGTCATCCGGACGGAACAACGACGACCGCAGTGCAGATCGGGGCCCCGCAGCAGATCATCGGTGCACAAGGAAATAGGAAGAAGGATCGTGTGAGGTAGGATCTAGGAAGTAAGGAAGTGGGAAGGGAGACGTACTAGTAAGGAGTGAGGAAGGAAGTGCCCAATAAACCGTCGACGGAACCCCGTGAATAAACGTAGTTTCCCTAGATGATTGCGAGTGTTTTCTTGGCCTAGCGTAACTTCGAGCGTCATGCCGATCCTGGGTTTTGAAGGAGAGTCCCAACGGTATCTGGCTCTACCCATACTGGAAGCACAGCTCAGCCACCTCAGTTGTTATATGGTCAAAACTTCGATGCTCACCCCTAGAATGATAGATAAGGATGTCAGGAACAACGTTTCCATACAATTAAAAAAAACCCAAAAATGGTTAAAACTCGCGCGCTGAGCTTGAATGAAAAACGTGCCTTTTTTAAGTATTTTTCAGAAATACACGCAACAAACATTCTAAATTCATTCAAATTTGGTCGCCTTTGGCTTCATGTTATAGTTTAATGTCCCCTGAACAAATTCCTGTACAGACATAGTCCATAAAAGCTTGTGTTTGGGCATGGCAGGGCGTTATAGGGAGAAAAATTTGTATTTTTTGGTGAAAAAACTTTTAAAATCACTCCCCAAAACGAGCCAAAAAATTTTGCAGCCAAAACTAGTGCATGCAGCTTATAGGGGAAATTTTCGTATCTTTGGCAGTTTAAGCACTCGCTCCTAACTTTATCCAATTTGCTGATTTTCACTATTTAAACAATTAATTTTGCAAAACTTTTGATAGAAACTTGCTTGCTCACTTCTTATTGAGCTATTCATCACTCGATTTCTGTTGAAGTTTGTTGAGCTTTGATTGAATGTCAAAGTTCTGACCTGCCAACATTAGAGGCACGCTGGAATTAGATGCTATTCCCCTAGGATATTTCACGGAGAACATTTTGCTTTTTTTTAATATCCTATTAATGCCTACGCAAAGCCGAGATATTTGCAATTTAGTGAACAAATAGTGACGAATTTTAAAATTCTTAGTATATTACCGTTTTAAGCATAACACATTGGCTACTTCGCTTCGCTAGGAGACGGTGATTTTAGCGGATTGCAGACTAGATTTCGCCATGAGATGTGATGATTGTCTAAGCCCAAGTTGCCTAGGAATTGATAATTGGGAATAGAACCAATTCCACCTGAATCAGACTCTCACCACCATGACATTGCTGGCCGCTCCCATCTCCACCGCGCACTAGGGACAAGGATAGGGGATTTGGAAGACGGGAAGTAAGCCTAAAACATTGGCTACTGCTTACAAACGGAAAGGCATACGGTTTGGATATTTTTATTTTGATACGATATTTATTTATAACATTTCATGAAAAACCATGAAATTTACAAACCACAGCCGCTCTAACGTTGGAATCGTTTAATGATTACAACATTGATGATTTTAGTAAAAGTGTTGCAACTGGGCTCATATAAAACTTTTATTACGCCACATTTAATCGACTTAAAAACATCAGCACCGTCCGATGTTCGATTCACAATCTTTCGACAGTTCCACTCTCCCCGTATCGCGTCCATTTCAATCAGCATAAATATGTATGTCTGCTTAAAGGAACCCCCCAGCAGTTGAAGGTTGATGTCTGTGTGTTTTATGTTGTCAGCACATTAAGTAAGATTTCCCGATCGAATGGGTTCAGGTTGATTTGAAAGTTGTTTGCACGAGCCCCGGGTTGTTCCGAACTTCCAATCCGGAAGTTTCCACCATAGTTTCAAGCGGCGGTGGTGGTGAGTTTGCAGTCCTGTCAATCAGTCGTCGTCGATTGGCCGATCTTTGGGCGTGTGGTGAAACTGGGACCGGAATTGTAGGTTTCGCATGGGTGGGGCGGGAAGGTTGTCGAACTTTTTATTTCGTTTGCGATATTATGAAACAGTTGGTGCTTTTATGGCTTTGATTTTGTGAGCATTATGTTCACGCAGAAAAATGTTTTGTAGAATCAGCCTGCACGAGTTTTGAATCAACAAATTTTTTGTTGAATATAATCAACAAAAAAATTGCGTTGAAACAAACTTTGATTTTCTCAATTCCACAAAATTCTTTTGTTGTTTTGAAAAAGCTGCTTTGAAGTTTAGCGTTGATTCAACAATAATCATGATTTTCAAATCAACAAAACGTTTTGTTGATTCAAATACGCCTTATTTTTCTGCGTGTTGCAAGTTGTATGTCTGGGCATGGTGCAGGTCTCATTACCATTTAAATCAATTGTGTATTCTTTTAAACACTAAATTACTTGAAAATGTGCATTTGGTTGAAACGATGCTAACATTTGAAGTTATCAAAATACAATCGATGGCAACGTTTTGAGCTCGCAGAAATTCCTCCCACTTTCGCCAGTCAGCCGTCAGAAGAAATTTCTTTTATTTTGCTAACCTGGTTTCCTCCACACTACACACACACGTCTTGAATGCACAATGAGCTTCTTTCGGACTTGGTCGAACCGGAATGTGTCATCTGCGCCGTTGTTGGTTATCATTGTCCACGCGCGACAACACGCTGCAAGTGTGAAGGAATTCGACATGGAATGACACGGTAGTCAACCGAAAGAGAGATAAGTTTTTATTGACATTAATTTTATAAGCGATTTTTGATGTTTTGAAAACTTATCAAATTATGCTAACGATTGACAGAACCTCACCTCTATAACATAACTCACGTTGATTCTGACACCACAAATCCAAAGGTTAACAACTGTCAAACTCGAATTTTAACTTTACCCTATTAGATCAAATTTCAAGTGTGAAATCATCCATTTAACCACAAAATAGGAACCCTATCGCGAAAGATCCTTTTCAATTTCAAAATTCCCACATGCGGCGGCGGCGGCCCTCGATCCGAACTCCACCCTCGAAGACCACACAAAGAACACTTGACAGGCCGCGATCTGTCAAATCGCGCGAATTCATATTATCGCGTTCGCGTTATTGCTCAGCGAGATGAAAATTTCTCTTTCCGGCGAATGCTTTCTGACCGCGCACATTTCTTTCAAAGCGCAAACACAGCTGAACAGATGTGTCACTCTCCTCTCTTCCAATCCTAACACTTCCCATCCCTTTTACTCTCATTAGATCTGTTTTGTTGTTGTTGTTGCGGCGCGGATAAGCCATTAATATGAAATGTAGGAGAAAACACGTCGTTAGCCTTTTGTCACGCTAGGTTATGTGGTCAGCGGTGGACGGACCTGTGCCTTGGCTTTTGAGCCTGCCGCGGGGTACTAATTGAGACCTTGGACGGGGATCGGGACGAGGCTGGAATGGCCAAAGACCTCGGATGGAATGTGCGGTGTGGTCTCTAATATCACAAGTCCAATTTGGTTGGTATGATACAATTAAACAATTTAACAATGTAACAATTTAACAATTTAACAATTTAACAATTTAACAATTTAACAATTTAACAATTTAACAATTTAACAATTTAACAATTTAAGAATTTAACAATTTAACAGTTTAACAATTTAACAATTTAACAATTTAACAATTTAACAATTTAACAATTTAACAATTTAACAATTTAACAATTTAACAATTTAACAATTTAACAATTTAACAATTTAACAATTTAACAATTTAACAATTTAGCAATTTAACAATTTAACAATTTAACAATTTAACAATTTAACAATTTAACAATTTAACAATTTAACAATTTAACAATTTAACAATTTAACAATTTAACAATTTAACAATTTAACAATTTAACAATTTAACAATTTAACAGTTTAACAATTTAACAATTTAACAATTTAACAATTTAACAATTTAACAATTTAACAATTTAACAATTTAACAATTTAACAATTTAACAATTTAACAATTTAACAATTTAACAATTTAACAATTTAACAATTTAACAATTTAACAATTTAACAATCAAACAATTTAACAATTTAACAATTTAACAATTTAACAATTTAACAATTTAACAATTTTATAATCTACTCTCAGTAAAATTTTATGGAATCATTTAGAAATCCTCTTTTTAATTGCCGTTATTTTGGAAATATTAGTCGCTAAGGCGGTCATAAAGTTCAGGTCAATAAACTTTGCTTGGCGAAATCAAACAGCTTCCGCAAAAGAAACAAAACGTCACACCGAAAGCTCAATGATTGACACTGACATTCAACCACCCCTCGAATGGCAAATATGGCAGGTCAGCCAATTTCATACGATAAACAAGTTTCGAAACAGACTGACAGCCCTCCCAATGATAACACACCCAAGCCGGTAACTTTCTCTCTTATTTGGAAGCTGATCCCTCTCCTCTATTCAAGATTAGGCTTTAAAAAATTAAACACTCCACTTTATTACCTATTTTGGACTATTTTGACACTTGTCAAAGTTCCCACCACTGCACCTTGACGTAAGTCCGCAAACAATCACTTTTTTTGCTCAAAATAAAAAAAAAAGATGATTCACACCGTCGTGACCTCCGATGCAACCGGACACCGGAATAACCACCCAAAATTCCGGTTAACGCTTCATAAATATTAACAACGAAAGTGAGTCTGCCAAGTTTGGCGAATCAATTAATTGGCAACCGGCAACTTATTGTTCGGGGCGAATCACTGTCACACACAGTGGCAAAGTGATTCGCCCCCTGTCAACCAGAAGTGTGCCAATTAGTGACTTTTTGAAATGTCAAAGCGGGACATGTTTTTATTGTTGATTTTGGAGGTTGTCAAATAACATAAAAACCCATTCAGAAAGTGTTTTACGGAAAAATATATCTTCTTACCTTTGCAATGTTTTTTAATTAAAATTTGTAAATATCTTTCCAGTTTTAAATTGTTCAACCAATTTGTATTAAACTGTATAAAATTTGCAAAAATGAGCGAAATAAGCTTACAGTCCATCCCCCTACGGTGCAGCCCATTCATTTTTTTCCAGTGATCTCGTTCCTGGTACCTGCACATTTGGGTTCCATTTTCCCTGGTGCTTTTCCACAGCTTAGTTACTGGTGCTGCATTAAGATACCACCATATTATACCACATCCATCCCATACGACGTGGTCGCTGGCTGGGCTTATAAGCTCAAGGTGCTCTCTTTCTCCCCGTCGCACACACGCTGATTTTACGATAGTTATGATTAAGAGCATGACTTCGTCGCTTCACGGATTATTAACAAAAATAGTGATCTAGATATTATACTATTTGTGTGGTGCGGTGTGTTGTGTTTGCTGAGCGACCACCAAAGTCACGCAAAGTTTAAGCACTCGTGTGTCTGCACAAAAAAAAACACACTCATTTATTGTCGAAAATTTGCAAGTTAAGCTGCCTGGCGGTTCCTGGTCCTGGTTTGTGAGCAATGAAATCGAGATTTGGTTGGGAAACTTTTGAATGAAAGTGGGGGAAACGACTGTTTTGTGCTAAGTTATGAATGATTTTTTTCTCCGTGAATAGCCATGTTTCAAACTTTAAGAATAGAGCAGTTCTCTAGGATTTCGGTCATTCGATTTTTTTTGTATTTTTTAATCCGACTGAAACTTTTTTGGTGCCTTCGGTATGCCCAAAGAAGCCATTTTGCATCATTAGTTTGTCCATATAATTTTCCATACAAATTCGGCAGCTGTCCATACAAAAATGATGTATGAAAATTCAAAAATCTGTATCTTTTGAAGGAATTTTTTGATCGATTTGGTGTCTTCGGCAAAGTTGTAGGTATGGATACGGACTACACTGGAAAAAAATAATACACGGTAAAAAAAATTTGGTGATTTTTTTATTTAACTTTTTATCACTAAAACTTGATTTACAAAAAAACACTATTTTTAATTTTTTTTATTTTTTGATATGTTTTAGAAGGCATAAAATGCCAACTTTTCAGAAATTTCCAGGTTGTGCAAAAAATCACTGACCGAGTTATGAATTTTTTAATCAATACTGATTTTTTCAAAAAATCGAAATTTTGGTCGTAAAAATTTTTCAACTTCATTTTTCGATGTAAAATCAAATTTGCAATCAAAAAGTACTTTACTGAAATTTTGATAAAGTGCACCGTTTTCAAGTTATAGCCATATTTAAGTGACTTTTTTGAAAATAGTCGCAGTTTTTCATTTTTTTAAATTAGTGCACATGTTTGCCCAGTTTTGAAAAAAATATTTTTGAAAAGCTGAGAAAATTCTCTATATTTTGCTTATTTGGACTTTGTTGATACGACCTTTAGTTGCTGAGATATTGCAATGCAAAGGTTTAAAAACAGGAAAATTGATGTTTTCTAAGTTTCACCCAAACAACCCACCATTTTCTATCGTCAATATCTCAGCAACTAATGGTCCGATTTTCAATGTTAATATATGAAACATTTGTGAAATTTTCCGATCGCTTCGAAAAAAATATTTTTGGAATTTTCAAATCAAGACTAACATTTCACAAAGGCCAAACATTCAATATTACGCCCTTTTAAAATGTTTGTCTTGATTTGAAAATTCCAAAAATATTTTTTTCGAAAAGATCGGAAAATTTCACAATTGTTTCATATATTAACATTGAAAATTGGACCATTAGTTGCTGAGATATTGACGATAGAAAATGGTGGGTTGTTTGGGTGAAACTTAGAAAACATCAATTTTCCTGTTTTTAAACCTTTGCATTGCAATATCTCAGCAACTAAAGGTCGTATCAACATAGTCCGAATAAGCAAAATATAGAGAATTTTCTCAGCTTTTCAAAAATATTTTTTTCAAAACTGGGCAAACATGTGCACTAATTTAAAAAAATGAAAAACTGCGACTATTTTCAAAAAAGTCACTTAAATATGGCTATAACTTGAAAACGGTGCACTTTATCAAAATATTAGTAAAGTACTTTTTGATTGCAAATTTGATTTTACATCGAAAAATGAAGTTGAAAAATTTTTACGACCAAAATTTCGATTTTTTGAAAAAATCAGTATTGATTAAAAAATTCATAACTCGGTCAGTGATTTTTTGCACAACCTGGAAATTTCTGAAAAGTTGGCATTTTATGTCTTCTAAAACATATCAAAAAATAAAAAAAATTAAAAATAGTGTTTTTTTGTAAATCAAGTTTTAGTGATAAAAAGTTAAATAAAAAAATCACCAAATTTTTTTTTACCGTGTATTATTTTTTCCAGTGTAGTCCGTATCCATACCTACAACTTTGCCGAAGACACTAAATCGATCAAAAAATTCCTTCAAAAGATACAGATTTTTGAATTTTCATACATCATTTTTGTATGGACAGCTGCCGAATTTGTATGGAAAATTATATGGACAAACTAATGATGCAAAATGGCTTCTTTGGGCATACCGAAGGCACCAAAAAAGTTTCAGCCGGATTAAAAAATACAAAAATTAAAATTGAAGAAAAAAGACCGATTTCGTAGAGAATTGCTCTACTATGTTTAAAAATTATCTAATTACTTCACCTATTGACCTCTGTCAGTTCCCAGCTGTCTGCCGCGCCTTTTAGGCCCCCAACAGGGTGCGGCCCTGTTTTTCAGCTTTTCAGACTTTTTTTTCGGAGGTTACTGTCGGAGGCAGATTCTCTTCCCCTGAGGACATTGTGAGTAATTTTGCGTGTTCGCGTCCAACCACTCCCTTTTGAGCCACTTTAATTCTAGGCAACCGCTAAATAGGTCACCCTTGTGGCCCTGTTGGTTATCACATCCAATCAAATCAAATCAAAACGCTATTACAGATCTGGGAGCAACTTCTAGTATGGCCAGATATGAGTGGAATTGTCTGGAGACCAACTTTCCCATAGAAAGCATATTTTTGAAATTGTCTACGCTACAACTTTGTAGAAAATTGTTACACTCAACAAAATAACCCTGCAAAGATACAACACATGAAATCTCAAAATAAAAATGTTGTTCTTATTAAAAAATAACCGTTCTGGGTTATTTCAGATTCAAAAGGACATTCAATTTCCCTTAAAATGACAAGTCCCGCAAAATACGAAGATGAATAATGAAATATGGCATGGGTTTAATTTTTTTTTTATTTTGTTCAATGTAAAGTACGTATTTTTTAATTTTGTGTACGTCATCAAATCTTTTAGTTAAAAATTGTCCAACGAATCTAAAAATACTGTCCATTTTCCAAAACAATCTTTTGACGTTTTAAAAGTATTAAAGTAATCCTTTTCAACACTACTACAACTTCTTCACTTTATTTGTGTTTTTCTTCCATCATTTTTAGTTTATTTGTAGAGCAGTTCTCAACGGAATCGGTCTTTTTTCTTTAATTTTAATTTTTGTATTTTTTAATCCGGCTGAAACTTTTTTGGTGCCTTCGGTATGCCCAAAGAAGCCATTTTGCATCATTAGTTCGTTCATATAATTTTCCATGCAAATTTGGCAGCTGGCCATACAAAAATGATACATGAAAATTCAAAAATCTAAATCTTTTGAAGGAATTTTTTGATCGATTTGGTGTCTTCGGCAAAGTTGTAGGTATGTATATGGACTACACTGAAAAAAAATGATACACAGTAAAAAAAATTTGGTGGTTTTTAATTTTACTTTTTGTCACTAAAACTTGATTTGCAAAAAAACTCTATTTTTAATTTTTTTTATTTTTTGATGTGTTTTAGAGGACATCAAATGCCAACTTTTCAGAAATTTTCAGAATGGGCAAAAAATCTTTGACCGAGTTATATTTTTTTGTAATCAATACAGAAAAAAAAAATGAAATATTGGTCGCATATTGGGAAATTGGAAATAGTTGTATTGCTTGATAAAGTTAGAACAAATTTTACCACGTGAACTTTTGAAGCCAACGGCACGATGCATAAGTGTGGACAAGCGTATAATTGCTACATGTTTTTAGTTGTATGAGTTTAAGAGCTAACCGACACGAATACTACTATACATATGTGGGTGGAAGCTTTGAATCGTAACAATGAATGTCGACGCATAGTGCAGCAGAGGAAGTCAATCTCAAAGCTTTCGGGAGCTTTGGTTTGGTGTTATTAACGGGCGATAACGGAAAGCTCATGCAAACGTTGGTGTTTTAAGCGGAAAAGCATACCTTGGTGAGTGTCTTATAACTGGAGAGGTCAGCGTGTTTTATGGGACACTGGGAACCCTGGGTGAGATTGCTTGTGTGCATGTATGTGTGAGTCGAGTGATGTGGGTGCATGAATAGTTTTGTGAAGAGTCATTTGGAGCCTAACATTTCAAAAGGGCACATAACTTTTGTAAACAATAGTGTATCCCTTTCATTCCAATGACAGTTTACATAAGGTGTGAAAGGGACATACTCTTGCCTAAAAAAGTTATGTGCCCCAATAAAATGGCAAGCACGATTTGTGAGTTTCCACAATTGGTGAACTCTATCATTTGGCTCATGTATGGATGGAAGCATGAATGGATTTAATTTTATTGTTATTATTTTTTTTATTGACCAATTTATTTTAATGTATCAATTTATTTTAACTTATTTATTTCAATCTATCTATTTACTTTAATTTATCCTTGGATGTATCTTATATTTTACATATTTTTCCCAACTTTCCCTCTTCTTTTTCTTCTTTCCTTCTTTCAAGTCGCGTAAAAAATAATATACCGGTCGTTAAACGAGAATGTCTAACTCGAGTTCATGCGTCGTTTTAACGGATTCGTCCTCCTCTTACTCTGATCTTATTTTTCCGATAATTATAAATATAACGTAAAAGATATAACTACCTATAACGACTTCGGCTTAAAAATGCACCATTCGTAAAAATGTGCCATCGTGATAGTGTCACTTTATTAATAAATGCTCGAAACGAAAACTTTCAGTTACTATTTTTCGCAATTCTGTCGGTCTCGTAGATTACTATTTTTGGATCATTTCGTCATAAAATCCTGCAACACGATGAAATCATTGCAAACCTCACTATAAAGTTTTGATATAATTCATTTGGAAACCACAGAAAATACAATTTAATATATTGCTTTAATAGTAAAAGGAGGAGCCCTTCTCACAGCGTCGTTGCTCGGAAGGCACGCCGACGGGGGAATGAATGATAATTTGGCGCCGCGTTCGAATTAAAACTATTTCTAAATCAATGATTGTGTATCTTTCCGCAGCCGGCTGCCTAAGATTTTTTAAATTTCAACAGATAAACAAATTGCTCATGGTCGCATCACCTACCACAGTGTCTCCTGATCTCATACCAATCTTACTAACCCCTCAAAACTCATGTGATACTTTGTCGGAGACGCAGTCGATTTGGCGGTCCCATCACTCAAGTATCGGACTAACATTCCCATCCACTTCCCCGTGTCTTACCACTGGTCGTGGCCGGCGTCGGTATTGATCAGCATGATAGGGACATTTGAAAGTTGCGAAGTAGTGATGATTGGTTCCTACTCTTCATCTGTGGTCCACGGAGCAATTCTTGGAGGTTCTGATCAATTATTGAGTAGCAACTACGGGTAGACACCAATGCTATGCTATGCTAAAAACTGCAAAAAAGGTACACCTTTCAAAATATCAGCATAAATAAAGGTATTTGATAACTTAGATAAACCACCATTATTCCAGTGTCCAAACCCAACATAACCAATCTTGACTGATTTAAAAAATAATTTTGATTGAATAAATAGTTTACTAATTACTTAGTATAATAGTTTATACAACTCTGAAAATTATATTTAAAACTTTTCTAAACCGCACTTCACAAACTTTTATTTTAACTTAAAAATAATTATATTACCATAGAATTGCTAAATAAACATTTTAAAATGAATATAACACCGTTTTGGGAATCTTTGTATCGATAGAATTGATTTTTCTTTGGAATTTCGTACCAACCCGGAAATACGTCGTCGGAACATCCACCGGTATCCGAACCGGTCCACGTTTTACAAGTCATCCTAAGTGCCATCGGATTTTGTAATGCAATTTACATTTTACCAAATCTCTAAAAAAAACCAAACAAAACACGCTGAACTCACTCATACTCAGCCTAATGAGTTTCATTTTTATTGTTTACCACCCAACAACGCTGGCAACACCCTCTCATAATCGGAAGTAATTGCGTCGATTTGGAGTAATTTTCATAACATAATTGCGCTCGAGCCAGTACAAATCAAAAATTCACTGCACCCAGCTCAGTCAGTCGGTGCTCGGTTACGCGATCGACAGCACTAGATTGGCTTGTCAATTATGAGATGGCAGAGCTGTTTTCTGCGAAAAGTGACTATACTGTGTGCCGCGAGGGTTGATGAAATGACACACACGTGCGTGCGCGAATGCGTCATGCATGGCGACCTTTGAATGCCAACGGGGGTAGGAAGGGAGATTTGCAAGGGGAAATAATGAGATAAATAGTGAAAGTGTCTCTATTTTTTTTTTTAGTTCCTGTGTCTTGTAGGCAAATTGGCATTATTTTGTTTCTAGAATAAAGTAAAAAGATTCGTCGCTTGGTTTCAAGTCTCATTTCAAGTTTTCCCACATGGACGATTCCCGTTAGCAGAAATCGCCCACTAAACCTGAATTGACGAGGGAGGGCTCATCTTCCCCGTCCTCGTGGTGTCATTCGAAAGAGGAAGATGGCCACGGTACGATTCCCGGCACGGAATATGGCACGTTAAAGTCGCCCGGCGAAAAAGTGACCAATTTGTATGCGAGCGCAAACGAACCGCACCGCCTTTTGGACGTCTTGGCTCGAAGATTCGGGTCCGATCTGACTTATATGGCCCTCGGGAATGATGAATGTTTGCAATTTCGGTTTAAGTGGAACAGACATTTGAGGTTAGGAAACAAATTGTTTGCCGATTAGGCTTGAGTTAAGCTTGGATAAGAATGATTAAACCTACAAACTTCTACCTGAAAAAATGATTTGTCGTGTTTGACACAAGTCTATGTAAATTACTAAAAACATTTCAGACAGTTAAAATCCAGTAAAACAATGAAGACAGTGTGTTCGAAAGTCCATTTACCTACATTGTTTTGCTTGAAGTACCGTAAACCGGGGTGACTTTGATAGGATTTCAATTTGTTTTTGGAATATTTTCCATCAGGTAAGGTTTTTCTCAAGATAATTACTTTTTAAACATGTACTGGGGTAGGCCACACAAAGTCCATGCACATTTTTGGAAAAAAAAGTTTTTTCAATAGTGTTTAGAAAAGTAGTTACGTTAAAAATTCTTAGTTTAAATTCTGGGGTGACTTTGATAGTCATAGTTTTTCTTGTTAAAATCATATTTAAGATGTTCAAATTTTATTTGTACGTTAAATCTATCATCACTAAAGTAGTTGATAAAGTTTTAAGGAAAAAACTCAATGTTTATATTTAGTTAACTAAGTTTATAGAGCAATTCTCTGAGATTTCGGTCATTCGATTTTTTTTGTATTTTTTAATCCGGCTGAAACTTTGTTGGTGCCTTCGGTATGCCCAAAGAAGCCATTTTGCATCATTAGTATGTCCAAATAATTTTCCATACAAATTTGGCAGCTGTCCATTCAAAAATGATATGTGAAAATTTTAAAATCTGTATCTTTTGAAGGAATTTTTTGATCGATTTGGTGTCTTCGGCAAAGTTGTAGGTGCGGATACGGACTACACTGGAAAAAATAAAACACGGTAAAAAAAATTTGATGATTTTTTTATTTAACTTTTTATCACTAAAACTTGATTTGCAAAAAACACTATTTTTAATTTTTTTTATTTTTTTATATGTTTTAGAGGACATAAAATGACAACTTTCCAGAAATTTCCAGGTTGTGCAAAAAATCTTTAAGCGAGTTATGATTTTTTAAATCAATACAGTTTTTTTTTCAAAAAAAATCGAATATTGGGCGCAAAAATTGTTCAACTTCATTTTTCGATGTAAAATCGAATTTGAAATCAAAAAGTACTTAAGTGAATTTTTGATAAAGTGCACCGTTTTCAAGTTAAATCCATTTTTAGGTGACTTTTTTGAAATAGTCGCAGTTTTTCATTTTTTTAAATTAGTGCATATATTTGCCCACCTATAAAAAAAATATTTTTGAAAAGCTGAGAAAATTCTCTATATTTTGCATTATTGAACTTTGTTGATACGACCCATAGTTGCTGAGGTATTGCCATGCAAAGGTTAAAAAACAGGAAAATTGATGTTTTCTAAGTCTTACCCAAACAACCCACCATTTTCTAATGTCGATATCTCAGCAACTATAAATCCGATTTAAAATGTTAAAATATGAAACATTCGTAAAATTTTTCGATCTTTTCGAATACAATATTTTCAAAAAATTTAAATCAAGACTAACATTAAAAATGGGCGTAATATTGAATGTTTGGCCCGTTTGAAATGTTAGTCTTGATTTTAAATTTTTGAAAATATTTTTTTCGAAAATATCAGAAAATTTCACGAATGTTTCATGTTTTAACATTGTAAATCGGATCATTAGTTGCTGAGATATCGACATTGGAAAATGGTGTGTTGTTTGGGTGGGACTTAGAAAACATCAATTTTCCTGTTTTTAAACCTTTGTATGGCAATATCTCAGCAACTAAGCGTCGTATCAACAAAGTTCAATAATGCAAAATATAGAGAATTTTCTCAGCTTTTCAAAAATATTTTTTTCAAAGGTGGGCAAACATGTGCACTAATTTAAAAAAATGAAAAACTGCAACTATTTTCAAAAAAAGTCACCTAAAAATGGATTCAACTTGAAAACGGTGCACTTTATCAAAATTTTACTAAAGTACTTTTTGATGGCAAATTTGATTTTACATCGAAAAATGAAGTTGAAAAATTTTTGCGACCAATTTTTCAATCTTTTGAAAAAATCAGTATTCATTCAAAAACTCATAACTCGCTCAAAGATTTTTTGCACAATCTGGAAATTTCTGAAAAGTTGGCATTTGATGTCTTATAAAACATATCAAAAATTAAAAAAAAATTGAAAATAGTGTTTTTTTGCAAATCAAGTTTTAGTGACAAAAAGTTAAATCAAAAATCACCAAATTTTTTTTACCGTGTTTATTTTTTTTAGTGTAGTCCAAATCCATACCTACAACTTTGCAGAAGACACTAAATCAATCAAAAAATTCCTTCAAAAGATACAGATTTTTGAATTTTCACATATCATTTTTGAATGGACAGCTGCCAAATTTGTATGGAAAATTATATGGACAAACTAATGATGCAAAATGGCTTCTTTGGGCATACCGAAGGCACCAAAAAAGTTTCAGCCGGATTAAAAAATACAAAAAATAAAATTAAAGAAAAAAACCGATTCCGTAGAGAACTGCTCTATATGCTTTTTAACAAAATACATATAAAATTAAGGTAAGTTTATTCAAAAGTCGGAATTTTGCCTGAAATTTTTTAAAACTAGTTTTGTTTATAAAATTATCGATTTATATTGCATTTTATACACGAATCACAAGTTTTCACATTTTACATGAAATTTGTTCAACTGAAATTGCCTATAAATTTGTTTTTTTTTAATTGTGTTTCAAAAACCCGATTTCATCCCACCTGGGTGAGATAGAGCCTTTCTTACTAAAGAATATAACAATGATAGAACTTCTTTCAATTCATTACATCGACTTTGTTTATTTATAACGTCAGCACAAAAGAATATGACGAAAGCTAAGTATTATAAATGATATGTTTTCTAAAAGAAATAAAAAACGCAATTTTCACCAAAAGAATATGTATAACCTTACATATTCTTAACACTCAAACGCTCGGGTAGTCATTTGACCGCTATTTTTTTTCTTAAAAATCTCATAACTTTTGATAGAATTGACCAATTTGGATGCTTCCGGGTGCAAAAGATCCAGATGTGTCTTTATTTTCAACTGTCAGACGGAGGACAAATGTGGTCCATTTTTACCGGAGATATTCCGGATTCTGTTGGGGTACCTCGGCCCTCCTAAATGGATATTTGGCCAATATAATAAAAACTTTTCAACAGAATAAAATCGGAAATAATGCAAAACTTCAAGGAATCATCCTAAAACATCATCCTTCATAGATACATGACATGCTGAAGACCTTCGGGCACCGGAACAGGTTCTATCCGGAAACGGTTCACTGAGTTGATGTCAATTGTTGCCCAACTGGAATCGGCTCCGCTGCCCCGTAGGACTTAACCATGTCAATTATTTTTGCAGGATGATGTATTAGGATGATGCCTTGTAGTTTTGCATCATTTCCGAAATTTTTCTGTTGAAAAGTTTTTATTATATTGGCCAAATACCCATATAGGAGGGCCGAGGTACCCCAACAGAATCCGGAATATCTCCGGTAAAAATGGACCACATTTGTCCCCCATCTGGCAGTTCAAAATATAGACAAATCTGGATCTTTTGCAACCGAAAGCATCCAAATTGGTCAATTCTATCAAAAGTTATGGGATTTCTAAGAAAAAAAAATAGGGGTCAAATGACTACCCGAGCGTTTGAGTGTTAATCAAACAAGCGTTTATGACAAACGCGAGCATGCAAGCTTTCCATGCACCAGTGACAACGCACACCGCGGTTTTGGTTTTTTAGCTTCGGTACGAGCCCTTTTGTGTGTTGGTATTTTGGTTCATCGTACCTTCGTACCGAACAAAGCAGGCGCAAAGAAAATCCGAGGTACAAGTGAACAGCGTGTGCCGCACGGTGCAGGGAAGATAGCCATTCAGCTTCTACGAAAGTGACAGAGTCAGAGATAGATATTTTTACAACCACACCACTACACACTCAATCGCGAGTACCTTAGGTAGAAAACAGGGCTGAGCTGGCTCCAGAACCAAATTATGAATCTGGATGAAAATTGGAAAGGTTGTAGAGCTCGAAAAATGCAATTATTGAGATAAATAAAAATATGAAAATGAAAAAAATTGACCATATTTTCATTTGAAAACTGTGTACTTTGTTGAAAAGTCTGACCACATCCGAAAACAGATGGATATTTCTAAATTCGGTCTCAAAATGACCCTTGTTCAGCTCACCAGCTTTCAAATGCACTTGGAACAATCAAATAGGGGAGCCGAGGACTACGCGACACAAAATTTTGCAAAAAAATTACCACACACGGACATCACTCGAACTCCACGGAATTTATTTTCTCAAAATTTGAGGGTTGGAGATGAACGAGTTCTGTCAAGGTGAATCGATAGAGCGTCGAAAATCGATGCAGTGTGAATTTTTTGCGATTTTTCCGATTAAAATTCATGCTGTTCCGTCTTATTTACGAAGATGAAAATGAAGTCCAGCCTTAAAGTAAAACCTATACCATTCTTTAGTAAGAAAGGCAAAACACACATTATTTATTATTTACAAACTTTCTTAACCTTCACCTAGTGGAAAATTGTCCAAAGAATCCGAAAATGCATTCCGTTTTCCAATTCGAAATCATGTTCATTGAGAAAATCATGACACTTTGAGAAGTTTAAAATAATGACTTTCATCAACATTTTGCCTTCCTCACTGAGGTAAGGCTATAATCCTGCTCTATAAATGAACTTCGTATAAAAACGTCGTAGACCCACCTTCATGTATACATATCGACTCAGAATCGAAAACTGAACAAATGTCTGTGTGTATGTGTGTGTGTATGTGTGTGTGTATGTTTGTGTGTATGTGTGTGTGTATGTATGTATGTGACCAACAAACTAGCTCATGTTTCTCGGCACTGGCTGAACCGATTTGACCCGAACTTGTTGCATTCAACTTGGTTTAGGGTCCCATAGATCGAGTTTTATACAGATTGAAGTTTCGATAAGTATTTCAAAAGTTATGTATAAAAATGTGTTTTCACATATATTTGGATCTCACTTAACTGTATGTAAACTATCAAAAGACCTTTCCAACGAGTCTAAAACATTGAACATCTGGCAACCCTGTCTCGAGATATCCCCACTTAAGTGATATTGATGTACTTTTTTGAAGCCGAATCTCACTTAAATGTATGTAAACTATGTCCGGATCCACCATCCGACCCATTGTTGGTTAGGTTATCAAAAGACCTTTCCAATGAGTCCAAAACATTGAAGATCTAGCAACCCTGTCTCGAGATATGGCCACTTAAGTGATATTGATATACTTTTTTGAAGCCGGATCTCACTTAAATGTATGTAAACTATGTCCGGGTCCACCATCCGACCCATTGTTGGTTAGGTTATCAAAATACCTTTCCAACGAGTCTAAAACATTGAACATCTGGCAACCCTGTCTCGAGATATGGCCACTTAAGTGATATTGGTATACTTTTTTGAAGCCGGATCTCACTTAAATGTATGTAATCTATGTCCGGATCCACTATTCGACCTATTGTTGGTTAGGTTATCAAAATACCTTTCCAACGAGTCCAAAACATTGAAGATCTGGCAACCCTGTCTCGAGATATGGCCACTTAAGTGATATTGATATACTTTTTTGAAGCCGGATCTCACTTAAATGTATGTAAACTATGTCCGGATCCACCATCCGACCTATTGTTGGTTAGGTCATCAAAAGACCTTTCCAACGAGTCCAAAACATTGAAGATCTGGCAACCCTGTCTCGAGATATGGCCTCTTAAGTGATATTGATGTACTTTTTTGAAGCCGGATCTCACTTAAATGTATGTAAACTATGTCCGGGTCCATCATCCGACCCAACGTTGGTTAGATTATCAAAAATCCTTTCCAACGAGCCCAAAACATTGAAGATCTGGCAACGCTGTCTCGAGATATCGCCCCTTAAGTGATATTGATGTACTTTTTTGAAGCCGGATCTCACTTAAATGTATGTAAACTATGTCCGGGTCCATCATCCGACCCAACGTTGGTTAGATTATCAAAAATCCTTTCCAACGAGCCCAAAACATTGAAGATCTGGCAACGCTGTCTCGAGATATGGCCACTTAAGTGATATCGATGTACTTTTTTGAAGCCGGATCTAAAAAATAGATGAAACTTGTGTACAGCCAATTTTGTGAGGAAGGCTCCTACCACAAAGGTGGATTAAGTTAGTTTTTTAAGTTATAGTTAACTAACTATTAAAACTTATCAAAATTTTATGAAAACTTCTTCTTGAAGTACTTTGAACACTTCTCTACTGCAGTATGATTCTAAACAATTCCGTACGTACACAGAAAAAAATAATGTAAATTTGGAAGATGTAATTTTGGAAGGTTGAATATTACCTCCTTTATGATGAAATTTTACCTCAATTTAGACTGAAAAAGTGACATTACACCAGAAAAGTGGTAAAATTACACATTTCCAGAGGTAAAATTACACCTTTTTTCTGACATAAAAGATGTACCCCTTCCCAGATGTAATATTACAATGATTTTTTTTTCTGTGTATTTTAATTGTACTCTTCATTTTGCGGAAAAATCGCAAACCTATCAAAGTCACACCATTTTACTCCTCCTTTTTCCTCCTTTTTGAATACACAGAAATAAATAATGGTTATATTACATCTGAGAAGGGGTACATTCTTTATATGTCAGAAAAAAATGTGTAATTTTACCTCTGAAAATGTGTAATTTCACCACATTTCTGGTGTAATGTCACTTTTTCAGTCTGAATTGAGATAAAATTATTTCATGAAAGAGGTAATGTTCAACCTTCCGAAATTACAGCATCAAAATTTACACAATTTTTACTGTGTAACATTTTCCTACATTTCAACTATCTTCAACTGGGAAAAATTAAATAAGACAAATATCCTCCTTTTTCTAAGTTTTCTCAAGCCTCCTTCCACACTAATCCATTCGACCTAGGAATGCACTCGTCCATATCCAGAAGCTTGCATGACGCGATGATGATCACACTTCACAGTTGCAGTCAGTCAGTGTATGAGCCGGCATCCAGACTGGACCCTTATGGCGGCGTCGGCACCAAAATCACGGCCAAAACTGGGCCAATTAGAAACGCAACTGCCAGCACCACCTCCACCGACACTGCAGGCTGGTCCCGCGGGACTTGTTGCGGTACTTGAACACTTTTGAAATGCACAGACAAAAAGACGAGAAACTTTTGTTTTTACATTGAAACGGTTAAGTAACGATCAATACGAATTTTTAATTCTCCATGTCTGTGAGCTTAGATGGTTCCAAAGAGGATCAGCTAGAGCGCAGCCAAAGTCGCTGACACACATGAGCTGCCTCTTTAATAAATGCAATTTATTTCGAGAAAATTTCGCTTTTACTGGAAAGAGGCGCTCCCCGACTCTAGCGTGATCCAGCCGGTTGGCTAATCGGGTTTACTGGACTTGATGTGGCCTTGGCCAGTCTCCCCTCTGAATTCCCCTTCGCGGCGGTTGATGATGGACGGGATGCTTTACACCTAGTTAGGCTGATAATTAAAACTGGAAAAGGCTGGCGCGCGAGGGTGTAACACGGTATTTGTTATTAATATTTATAGATTTTCGCTGAATCTGGGTCAATTATTAAAGGGTGGTAAGCTTGAACATATGTTCTGTTAGATGTTCAAAAGCAACCCACAAATTATCACCCTTTAGGAATTTCAACTTAACCACAAAAAAATGAAAATATGTGAAAGTGAAACGTCCAAATAAATATTCAATCGTCCCCGAAAAAAAAACAAACAAATTCGTGCAAATTGCTCGCCCAAACAGAACTTGTACTGTGTGGAGACCCACTTTGCGTGTTTCGAAATGCGACAAGCGACGAACCTTTCTGGCGACGACGAACCTCAGGTGGAATACCAATTCAGCCAGTTTCAGACAGTTAAAGTGAAAACCGGCACGTCGACGTTCTGATCATCGGTATTCAGCGCGCTGCTGTCTGATGAGACATTTGCATACCTCACTTGAAGGGAAGAGTTGATGAGGGGGTGGGTTTCAATGTCACCCACAAAACGCACTGTGGACTGAAAGTTGTAAATTTTCACATTTTTTGTTGTTGAAGAGAAACTGCGACAAGACAAGGGTGCAAGGTTTGGTCAAATTAGTGCTTAATTTATTGGATGTTCGTATTTTGAAGATGATTTTTTGCACAATCAGCTGATCAAGGGAGAAAAGGAACGCGACGAGTCATGGAACAAAACATTATACAAATTATTGGCGGTGTTATTCACTGTAGGTTCCGAAGAACCGTTTTGATTATTTAGAGAATTGATAAGCAGACCAAAAGTTATGCATAAAAAAGAGTTCAAGTAACGTACCGGTCAACGAACGAATAAAGAGCCTATATGACAGTGTTTTTCAATCGGTGAGGAATTCCTCCCTTGGGGGGAATTTGACCATTCTACACAGAAAAAAATATGTGAATTTACTCGACACGGAAAAATGAATCACATGTAAACACAGTTGATGTAAACTTGAGATTCGACGTAAACGGTTGAATCATACGTAAAATCATGTTTTTACGTATAATTTGTTGCAAATTTACATCAAATTACACTTAAATTTAAATGTTTAATGACGTGCAAAATTGTTACATCATAAATGATGTAACATTAGGAAATATTTTTTTGTGTGTAGGGTAAAATGAGGATTCAATAGAAATTCAATTGCTTTAAACGAATTTTCCATAAAAAAGTAAATCATTATTTGACAATTCCATGCAACTTTCAGTTTCTTTGATTAGTAAGAGCGACATTAGTTTTTTTCCCAAAATTTAATTTTTAGGACAGTTCTCCAGAAAAAATAGGTTTTCAAATATTATTTTGGAGTTTTTGATTTTTTTTAAACATTTTTGGGAACACTATTTATAAAAAATGCTGTGAATTCTTGCAACCTTCCAGCTTAGAAAAAACGTTATTATCAAGTAATAGTTGCCTTCCTCACTGAAGTATGACTTTTTATTAGAAGCACGAAAAGTGAACAAATGTCTGTGTGTGTGTGTGTGTGTTTTTTTTTTACAAGGTCGGAATCTGCTACCAGACACCTGAGAATTCGTTTCTCAGGTAGTGTGGGGTTGGGAAAACAAAAAAAAGAGTTTTCCCGACCCACTAAACCAGTCCTTGAACGCCGTGCCCTTGTCCCCCCGGGACCACCTTTCGGTATAACTTCGGGGGGAGGCGTTGCATTTTCTGCACTAGTCTACTTACAGGATCCATGCCGGGTGCTAGAACCATTTCCTGTTCTACATACATATGAGTCCATGCGAGGGTTTAACCGCGCCCAAGAATCGCGTTGCTTTTGATCGGCTAGTCATATGCAGCCCTCTCCTTGGACCATCGAGACGTGTACCGATTTGATAGAGCCAACCGTCATAACGTGCTCTCCTTCACAGCCACACTCGTGGGTTTTCGACTAGGCTCCTAGTCGTTCCTCCTCTGATCGTCTCTCCATTTCCACTGGAGAGCCGAAGTGATCTGCGTCACCGCTCCGACGACCGCATTCCACTTGGCGATGTCGCTGCACATTCTTCGCACCACATTATCCGGGCTGGTGTCCGCTCCGATAATGGCCAGCATTTCGCTTCGCGCTGCCTCGAAGCGAGGGCAGGCGAACACCACGTGCTCCGGTGTTTCCTCGCAATCGACGCAGTCCGGACAGAGAGGAGACTCTGCATGTCCAAACCTGTGCAGGTACTTCCTGAAGCAGCCATGGCCCGACAGGAACTGTGTGAGGTGGAAGGTGACCTCTCCATGCCTTCTGCTCACCCACGTGGATACGGACGGGATAAGCCGATGCGTCCATCTGCCTTTCTTCGTGGTGTCCCACTCACGTTGCCACCTTGCCAGCGATTCGGCTCTCGCAGCTTCCCGGATACCTCTCGTGCCTCTCCGGGTGTAGCGCACGGTGTCCTCCTCCAGTGTGATGCCGATGGGGATCATTCCGGCTATGACGCCAACTGCTTCCGACGAAATGGTCCTGTACGCGCTTGCAACCCTCATGGCCATCAGTCTCTGCGTTCTGTCGAGCAGCGCTCGATTTCGCTTCGTCCCCAGCGCCGTCCACCATACCGGTCCGCCGTACCTAAGTATGGACGTCGCGACACTTGCCAAGAGGCGGCGCCTACTGCTCCTGGGCCCAGCGTTGTTCGGCATAATCCTCGACAGTGCCATGATCGCCTTAGCCGCCTTCTCGCAGGCGTAATCGACGTGGCTGTTGAAGTTCAGCCGGTCATCCACCATCACCCCGAGGTACTTGAGCGCTCTCTTCGAGTGCACGACGTGTTCTCCAACGTGTATCTGGGCCTGCTGCACCTTCTTGTGGTTACTAACCAGCACCATCTCCGTCTTGTGGTGAGCGATCCGCAGCTTCACCTCGAGCATCCAGTTCTCGATCATTGCGATTGCCTCCATAGCCAGCACTTCGACCTCCTCGACATTTTCGCCGGTTACCGTCAGCACTATGTCGTCTGCAAAGCCAACAATCTCTACGCCGTTGGGTAGTCCCAGTGTCAACACTCCGTCATACATTCCATTCCACAGTGCTGAACCCAGAATGGATCCCTGCGGAACTCCCGCGGTAACAACAACGGTTTTTTGTCCATCGGCAGTGTCGTAGACCAGCACGCGGTTCTCGAAGTAGCTCTTCAAGATCCTGCACAAATAGTCAGGCACCTTCATTTTGTGCAGCGCTGCTGCTATGGCCGCCCAGCTCGCACTGTTGAACGCGTTCTTGACGTCAATTGTGACTATTGCGCAGCAACGGTTCCCCCTGCGTTTTTTCCTCCGCGCTTCGTCGGCTTTCTCGACCACTTTCCGGATGGCGTCCACCGTGGATCTCCCTTTACGGAAGCCGAACTGCCTCGCTGCTAAGCCATGCTCGCTCTCCGTGTACTTGGTCAGCCGGTTAAGGATGATCCGTTCCAGAAGCTTTCCGAGGGTGTCCAGCAAACATATAGGCCTATACGATGATGGGTCCCCCGGTGGTTTGCCTGGCTTCGGCAGCAACACGAGCTTTTGAACCTTCCACGGGTTGGGGAAGTGTCCTTCGTCCAGGCATTTCTGCAGGACTGTTCGAAACCTGTCCGGGAATGCTTGAACCGCCGATTTCAGGGCGAAATTCGGGATTCCATCCGGGCCGGGAGCTTTCTTCACCTTCAATCTCTTCGCTACTGCCACAAGTTCTTCGTTGGTGATCAGATGACCTTCGGCGTTGCTACCCCCTTCGTCGTTGTACGGTGTAGGAGGCCATGTCGTTGGGTCATGTCTTGGGAAGAGCCCTTCCACAATGACCTTCAGCTTGTCGGGACACGTTTCAGCCACCATCGATGGGCCTCTGATCTTCGCCATCGTTACACGATATGCGCTCCCCCAAGGGTTTGCATCAGCGTCTTGGCATAACTCCTTGAAGCAGTTTGTCTTGCTGCATTTGATCGCTTTCTTGAACGTGGCCTTTGCAGACCGGTACTCCTCTCTGCACTCCTCTCTAGTTGCTTCGGATCTTGCTCTCTGGACTCGTCTTCTGGCGCTGAGGCAACTTGCCCGAAGGGTACCTAGTTCTTCATTCCACCAGTAGGCTGGACGACGACAGTTCCTTGGCTCCAGTCTCCGCGGCATGGTTGTGTCGCATGCTGTCACCAGTTGTGCTGTTAGCACGTCGGCACTCAAGTCTTGGGGACCATCACACCAATGGAGCGCTTCCACGAAGAGACCCTCGTCGAAGTACTGCAGCTTCCATTTCCTTCCGTAGGACCGGCTGCTCCTATCTGGTACAGGGGCTCGTCTCCCGATGCTGTACCGGATCGCTTGGTGATCGCTATGGGTATAGTCCTCACTCACCCTCCAGTTCATGTCGACCGCCAGTCGCGGGCTACAGAACGTAACGTCGATAATGGACTCACGACCGTCTTTGCGGAAGGTACTGCTGGTTCCGCGATTCACCAGCCTAACGTCTAGCTTTGCCAGAGCTTCCATTAGGCTATGCCCCCTAGCATTGGTGCATCTGCTACCCCACTCGACCGCCCACGCGTTGAAGTCACCTCCGATAACGATCGGGCTTCGTCCGATCAGTTCATCGGTCAGACTATCCAGCATCTGCTGAAACTGCTCCAAGGTCCATCTTGGGGGAGCATAGCAGCTACAGAAGAAGGTCCCGTTTACTTTGGCGATCACGAATCCTTCAAACGCCCTCGAGACCACTTCCTGTATGGGGTACCGCCCCATCACGTGTATCGCCGCCATTCTTGCTGTATCCGCGGCCCAGTTTCCGTTGTCGTGTGGAACTCGGTACGGTTCTGCAATAATTGCCACGTCACACCCCGTCTCCGCGGTCGACTGCCACAGCAGTTGCTGTGCAGTGTCGCAGTGATTGAGGTTCACCTGGGACACCTCCACTACTTTTTGCCCGAGGCCAGCTTCTTGTACACCGGGCAATTAAAGCCACCCGTCGCATGGCTATTGCCATCGCCTTCTTTACAGAGCACGCACTTCGGCTTATTTTTGCAGTCTCTTGCCATGTGGCCTTCTCTACCACATCTTCTGCAACTGTTGGTTCGATCGGGACCGTCGCAATTTCTCGCCTGGTGGCCGAAACCCATACAGCGGAAACACCTCGTCATCTGCTGGGTCACTCGAGGAACAGGCCTCAGTGGGCACACCGACCACCCTACTTTGACCTTGCCGGTTTCCAGCAGCTTAGACGCCGAAGGCGTCGATAGTCGGATCGACGCAATTTGCGTGCCGCCGTAGGCTTTCCTCAACCGGATTGCCATCGGTGTCGTACGGTCATCCAGAAGAACGATCAGCGCATCTTCTAGCTCTTCCTCCGTCGTGATCTCGTCCAGGTTCCTGCACTCGATCGTTGTCTCCGGCGATAGCGCTCTTACCTTCGACTCGTAGCCTACGGCTTTCTCGACGAGGGACTTAAAAGCTGAGCTCTTGACCGCGGGATCCTTCTTCAGCTCAAAAAGCATCGCTCCGGTTTGGGTGCGCCTGGTTTTAACCACGTTCTCGCCAAGCTCCTTGAGTTCCGGATCGGTTCGTACTTTCCGGAGGAGGTCTGCGTACGAAACACCTTCCTTCACCTCGACCACCAAAGCCTCGCCTTTGTTACGCTCCCTGCGAAACTTGGGTTTTTGGGTGTCCTCGTTCTGCTTCCCTTTTTTCTTCCGTTTCTTTTTCTTGACCTTCTCCCATTCCTTCTCCTTCCCTGGGGTTGGTTCTGGTTCCTTCGCCGGGTCCGGACTGTCTCCATTCCCCTGCTTCTGCTTCTTTGCGTCCTCCTCGTCTCCAGGCGTTTCCCTGTCCCTTTTAGAGCTTGGGCCGGGCGGCGTTTTCGGTTCTTTCTCCCGTAGCGCTTCCTCCTCCAGTTTTGCATTCAGCGTTTCTTCGGCTCTTTCAGCTCTGAGCTTCAGTGAATTCCGCGTCACCACCAGCGAGTTGTTTTCGCGCTCTGCGGCATTCATGGCTGCCTTGACTCCATTCACCATCTGCTTGATTCTGGTGTGGACGTTGTTTTTGTCCTTGATGAAATCAAAGAGTTCGTTGACCCTCCTCCTGACCTCCTGTAACGCGGTCCTTCCAAGCAGGACTTCGTCTTGAGGGGTACTGCCGGCGAAGTTCAACAAGGATGACTTGGGAGTCTCCTCTCCAATTACTCCTATCTGCTGACTCGGAACGCGCTCGCCACTCCGCCTGCTGTGTCGCCGCCGTTTGACTCGCCTCCTGCCATTTCGACGTTTGCGTCCTCTTCTACCTCCGTGTTTTCCGATGCTTGGGGCGCATCGGGACCCTTTTGTTGGTTTGTTTCACTTGTCTTCATTTTGAATCCCACGAGTCGCTAGGGAAATACGGTCCGCTGCGCCAGTGCCCTGCCGTGACGCAGTAAGGGCAAATTACGTGTGGGGTTCGCCCCTGTGCCCCACAGGCTCCGTTATCGACTGGGAATTTGTTGAACCCCCCCAGCCATGCATCCCTCGACACGGGTCGCATCACATCTTGGATTCGGGGTTTGGTGAGGTTTTGGGCTAAAACACTTATAGCGGCGTTCGATCGCTTGACAGAGGTGTTTACGGACCCATGTGGTTTTTTCGAAGAAATTAAACAGTGCCCTTGTTCAATTCCGCCACGTCCTAGACATCCTCCCGCTGCTGGTCCGGGGGCGATGCAATGAATGTATGCAATCGCCGACAGCTATCCGCCTACTGCAACCCGCCCGGTAGCTGGCAGCTAAGCTCCGCAGGGACCCTCACCTGTCCCCACGGTTCACGGGTGTGTGTGTGTGTGTGTGTGTGTGTGTGTGTGTGTGTGTGTGTGTGTGTGTGTGTGTGTGTGTGTGTGTGTGTGTGTGTATGAGTGTGTATGTATGAGTGTGTATGTATGTATGTGACCAAAATTCTCACTGAGTTTTCTCAGCACTGGCTGAACCGATTGCAATCGACTTGGTATAGGGCCCCATACATCGCTATTGAATTGTTTGAAGTTTCGATAAATAGTTTAAAAGTTATTTATAAAAATGTGTTTTCACATATATCCGGATCTCAATTATATGTATGCAAACGATGTCCAGAACCATCATCCGACCCATCGTTGATTAGGTAATCGAAAACCCCTTCCAACGAATCCACAACATTGATAATCTGGCAACCCAGTCTCGAGTTATGACCACTTATGTTATATCTGTGAAAAAAAAGTGAGGAAGGCATCAACCACATAGGTGGATTAAGTTAGTTTTTGTCTTATAAGCAACATTCCACGCATTTTTCATATATCATTACCCGCGTACTTTTTCAAAAGGTCCTATTAGCATAGGAAGCCCATGGCTCATTGGTTGTTTTGAAAAAGTAATCTAGATTATTTCTTTATTATTATTATCAGAATACTGAATTGCATTTATTAAACAAGAGTAGTTTAGTGGAAATAAACAGAAACAAATTTGATAGAACTGCCATAAGATATTTATTGTGAGATTTATATAATGATATATGATCAGTTAAAACAAAATATTAAAAAGAAAAATTTCTGTAATTTTTAATTCAATCAAATAAATTTCAATCAAATAAATTTAAAAAATGTGTTTAAAATTAACTTATTATTGGAAATCTTTAAATGAAAATTACATTCCAATAAAAATGAACAGCAAATGTAAGTCACAACGCATTTCAAAAATAAAAACTGTCTGTATTTCAATTTATTTCGTAGTTTAAACTTTGATTTGTTATGAAAATTGCAATCTTTATGTAAACATCTTAAATTTGTGTTTATATTTGTGCATTGGAACCTGGGTGCAGAATAGTTGTCCGCAAAGCGGCCTCAATTTAGAACTGTCAAATCGGAACCAATTTGCTATTTGGAAAATGATGCCATGAATTGGCAAGTATTGTAAAAAGTCGAGGGCGTCGAGCTTTTGAGTCAGTCTTAAGAAAAGGGATGAAATCGAGATTGTCTTAATTTGTTGCTAACATTTCCATAAGCGCTATGTCTCACTCAAAACCTATGTTTACAAATTGTTTAAGACGAATTATCAGTAACTGTGAATGGCACCTGCCAAATAACATTGAATAATCTTACTCCTGTATTATCACTGCGCTTCAAAGATACATAATCTCGTAACTTCCATCCGGTTGCTCTTCTGATTCACGAAATTCCCCCACTTCTGACGCAATATTTCATCACGTTAAAAACAAAGAAGGACTCTTTTAACCGCCCATCGTTTAGTCTACAAAAAAGCATGAAGATCCCAAATGTTTCAAAACGAGTCACTAAAACAGCAAAAAATATGTCACGCTTGAGCTTGAACAAAGCTTTCTACTTTGTTTATGTTTACAGCTGTAGTTCAGTTGTATTAGTGAAGAGCAGTGGGGATCATTCGGAAATCATGTTACGCATTCTGTCTTTTCAGCACCCAGCGCTGATCTAGTGCCAAAAACCGCTGGACCTTCAAAAAAACAACTGGATCAGCGCATTGTCTCCCGAAACCAGCAGAAGAATCTCCTGATTGATTTTGGAATCCGGTAGCTCCTTCTAAACCAGTAAAACTTTTTGTTGATTCTCCAAACAGCGAAAGTTTTCGCTGAACCAGTAAATGTTTTCACTGGTTCAATCAAATTTGACTGAATTCCAAACCAGTGAAAAAATGAGCGATTCCATATATTTTTTCTGCAGGCTGGGAAATTAGCGACTGTTATCGCTAGTTTTAGCGAACTTTATCGCGTTTTGGCGATGGATCCCCTTTCCATGAACAAATGAACACTGTTTTGATGGTGTTGGAGGAGTTGAGAGCATTATTTCGAGATTTGAGTAAGTCAAAGTAAATTTTTCCCATGACCCATGAAGAGTATCGGGGCCGCATTTACAAAGCGGATTCAGTGGCTATTTCTTAACTTGATGTTAAGGTGAAGCCGCTGAACATTTTCGAAGAAAATTGATCATCACTATAAAATATTCTGTATTAAATTCAACGTAACGAATTTCAGCACCAAAAGGAATCACCATACGCCGGGTGTTGCCTTCTTGAAGCCACTGAAAGAATTTTTGATCTAAACCAAATGTGCTTCCTAATTTATATAATTTTGTGGCACAGTCATTGAAGTCCTAGTTGACAATCATTGATTAATGACGATTTCGATAACTTTACAAGGAATGGGATAATCGTTGCCAAAAAGAATCAGCATGTGTAGGGCACTACACTCAACCCCCGGTGGTTGGTCACTTTTTCGTTTGACACTTTTTTAGTTTGTACCCCGTTGGTTGGTCAAAGTCAAACTAAAAAGTGACGAACTGTCACTTTTTACACGGCGCTCACGCGCACTATCAAAACAAACGTTTGATAGTGTGTGTGAACTCCGTGTAAAAGGGGTGTCAAACTAAAAAGTGACCCCGTTCGTTTGACAACAGTTGGTGTCAAACCAACGGGGTTTGAGTGTATTCGGTTGAAGGAATTTTGTCAAAATATCGACGCGCCGCACTTTCGGCAAATGCGCGCTGTCAAATCTCATACTGCTCGTTTTGTTTTTGTTCTTCTTCTGTTTCGAATTGCATGGCATTGTTGCCGGGTATGTTTTTTATTGCACTAAAAGTATGTTATCGAAAGGCCTTCCAAACAAGCCCAAAATATTGAAGAACTGGCATCCTTGTCTCAAGTTACCATAAATCATGTTTGATGCCAGATGTATTTTTTTAATGATTGTTTGTGTGACACATTTTTGGATAAGTGTATAAGGAAGGCCAAAGTGCTTTTTATCATTGAGCATACAAGTTTATGAAGTGCTTTATAACTCGATTCATCACACAGAAAAATGTTTTGTAGAATCAGCCTGTACAAGGTTTGATTCAACAAAATTTTTGTTGAATATAATCCTCCTTATCGAGAAATTAAAAGTGAGAGTGTGTGCAACATGGAGTTAAACTTTCTGTGCAGTTTCTGTGAAGGTTCCCATGGCACTTCAAAAAGTTTAACTCCATGTTGCACGCACACACTCTCACTTTTAATTTCTCGATAAACCTTATCAACTCCTTATAAACCTTGATTTTCTCAATTTCACAAAAATATGTTATTGTTTTGATAAAGTTGCTTTGACATTTAGCGTTGATTCAACAAAAATCTTGATTTTCAAATCAACAAAACGTTTTGTTGATTCAAATATGCCTTATTTTTCTGCGTGATGCTTTTTTTATTCGTGTTTATTAACGAACCATTTAACCATTAATTCTACATCAGCCCGGATTCGTGTTCCTTCTTTTCGTACCCCTCGTTCGCACGTGCTGCCAGTCTACCAAGAATACTTCCCTTCCATTTTGCTTTCGCATTGAAAGTGACAGCATATTAGTTGTGGCAGCACTGGGGGCGCATATCAATTCAATGTAAACAATCAACAGCTGATCTGTTTTGCTCGTTTCAGTCTGCAGATAGTCCTCAACGAAGCAAAAATACCATACGGTGATAAGCTTAACTTCTCTGCACTTTCAGCGCTGATAAAGGGGCCAACATGGCCACCATCAACCAGACGAACCAGTTCTACGAGGGTTGCGGCCGCGAGGGTCCCATCCGGTGCATCTTGCTGAGCGAGTTCCACGCCGTGGCGGGCTCCAAGATTAGCTGCCAGGTGCCGGAGAACTACATCGCCAAGGAGGTGTTCGACTCGATCCGGTTCTTCATCATTCCGAAGCCCCAGCTGCAGCGATGCACGTTGACGGTGTGAGTATTGGTTTTGTTTTCTTGGGGTTTTCTTACAAGTGACAAGAGTTGAGGTCAGAATAAATTCTATTTCGTTTTAGGAACGCCCTTGGCCACAAGGTTATCGGCTACCCGGTGAAGATTGACCACACTCGCTACCCGAGGAATGCATTTTACTTCAATCTTTGTTTCGTGTGCGACAGTTGGGCTCGTTCCGTGCAGTACGAAGCCGTCGTAAAGAAACTATCCGAATACCTGCTGATGATGGAGGAGGAAACTTCTTTCTTGTCCAATCCGGACAACAACACCCGCATCCAGAACCTGCTAAGCTGTATCCTGCGAGATCTGAACGAGAAGCAGGTAGCTACCATCGTTGAAGGAGAAACCACAATCTATCTTAAGATTGTTCGTCTCAAACCGGATCCACCCCCAGTTCAAGATCACCAAGTCCCGCTCATCTGCAAGGGCTTCGAGAACATATCGCTTGAAGCGTGGGACCTCACCACCCAACAGGTCATCCCGTTCATCAACGGCATCAACCACGTGGCTCGCATCGCCGCCGAAGCCGACGTCGAGAACCAGCTGGTCAAGTCCTGCATCCAGAACCTGGTCTACTACGGCGTCGTTCAGCTACTCCCCCTCCTAAAATACAGTAACGTCTACATGTGCACCCGTAACCTGCAGAACCTCAGCAAAGACCGCCAGTTTGCGGAAGACTGTCGTCACTACGTGAAGCTCCAAACGGAAAAGGAAACCCCTCGCCTTCCGTCCCTCCACAAAATCCTCCAACTGTACTCCCAAATGACGCACGGAGTCACCCTGCGGGCACTCTGTCAACGGCTCTGCCCGCGGGACAACGCAATCGACGAGCGGAAGCTGGTCACGTTTGGGCTGCAGCATTGCCTTATTCGGTGCATCAACAAGTATCCGATCTTTACGGGGTCCTATCCGAGTGCGAGGCATAAACTGTACACCGGGTTGAATAGTTTGGACGAGATTTGCTGCAAGACTGGGCTGACGCCCAGCAGGATCGAGGAGGACATCGATGTGGACTCGAATGTGACGGTGATTTGGAAGTGAGGGAATGAGAAATAAATTTGTTAAAATTAGTCGGTGTTTTTGTTTAGACTATTGAGAAATTTGTCAAAGCAAATACCGTAATCTGGGGTGAATCGGGACTACAGTCTGAATAGGGACAGCAGTTTCTAGAGCACTTAAAGCTTTTAAATTTGGAAATGGATGTACACATTTTGTTGGCCTGAGTCTGTTCTAACCGAAACCAACCAGAAAAATCAAAATATTGTGCTCCAACATGGTTAAAACTGCTGTCCCAATTCGCCCCATGTGTCCCGATTGACCCCAGTTTACGGTATAAAATTGTGTAAATTAAAAAGAAGCTTAATTTACAAAAGATGAGCGATTTTTTGTTGTTTTTAACACTCATGAATATCAAAGTCATCTGAACATAGCTTTCAATTACGGACTTCAATTCCTTCTTATTAACAAACTGTTCGTTGTGAATCAAACGAATCCGGTCACATAACGTAGCGATATCGTCAAACTCTAATATTTTCTGTATGTAATTTTCTTGATTTAAAAAAAATCATAAAGAAAAAACACTAAACAAGGGAGTACTTCCTTTTTGTAATAGTGCTAAATGCTCAAGGTTTTCAGAAATATCCTTAATTTCTTGGAAGTTCTCCTTTGTTCAAAGCCACAACTACGCTCTGGATTTCGGTTCAAGTTATCTTCGTGTTCCTGTAAAGCAGCTCGACCACTCGAAACCGCGGCTTGCTAAATCTAGTCACTGTCGCTTCTCAGCGCCTGCTACTACCTCAACCTGAAATCAGAACCAAAACAAGAGAGTGAGTACAACGCGCATCAGAAAATGCAATTCTTTCACAATTCTCTCAGCAACACCATCGATGCGTTGACATCGACTGCTCTCTCAAGACTCAACTTCATTCTTGAGCCAACCGCGACCGCGTGTGGACACATTTTCCTCGTTACTCCTCGTCAACCCAACTCGACAGAGAGTGCATTAGTGGTATTGGTGAAGCAACACTTAGTCAGCGGACAAGTTCTTTTGTTATTAATCATGTAAGTGCCGCGTTTGCGATCAGATTCCGGATTAATGCAGTGCCGCACCCGTTTCCAACTGGCGTCGAATTGACCCCGTAAACTCGCGCAAGTGACCCGCCCGATAAATGCGATAATTACAGCCTCAAAACCGAACCGAAGTGAGTGTGATCGAAGCCCAATTACGACCAGTTACGTGAGTCAATTTTTGATGGCTAATCAATTTTGGGTCTATGCAACACACCCGCAGTTGATGAGTGTTAACGAGAAGACGAGGTGAACAAGTGGTAGTAGGCGGCGGCGGCACGACGCGAATGACACACGCACACTAGCAAGCGTTATTTTGCAAACAAGCTGCGTACGCACACAAGTAGCAAGAGGTGCAGCGGAATTTTGGTTGGTGTGGGTGCGGGTTGATGTTTTGTTGGAGTTTTGTGAGTGATCGACGTCAAAAAAAATTATCAGGCCCAAAACAAACCCACCCCTTTGGAAAATACAATTCATCAAAGTGACCGCTGACCTGTTGAATGTAAAGCGTCGGGGTGACAATGTGGGCGCAGTAGAGCGGCCACACCTACTTGGATTGAAAGGTGGAACAGTAACACAGTGCCAATTGCAGAACGGTAGGTCAACGATTCCCTGGATAAAATTGTTTACCAAATACACGACTCGCACCTTGTTAACATTTTAAAGATGTAAACAAACAAAGCCAGCGATGACTAAGAGCTGTTGAACTTTGTGGAATGAATGGAGCGAAATTGTTTTCCATTTGCTGGAAGAGGATCATGTAGAAAAGCACTCTGATGGGGGGAATTATTTTATTTTTAGATAGTTTGCAAGATGTTTACCAAACGGTTTCTTTTTTGAGAAATGCTTCTTCTGGGTAAATGACTCATTTCATAATAAAGCAGTTTACTCTTAGCGCAAAAATATATATATATATATATATTTCTTTCATCGAATTTTCTAAAGCAACTTAATCATGAAGGTATTGAAATGAATTCAACTTTTTACTATCAAGATGTTATTATAACAATTCGACGCCTCTGGGCTCTCTTGTACAAAGCTTGCAGGGATTTCTAGCTTGTTAGAACAATAAAGCACAGAGGCATCAAATTGTATTTAAAATCAAATCGTTTCAATGAATCAACTTTGCGTTTAACTTTGCGCAGTAGGCCTAAAATATAAATGTTTGGAGCAATTTACCCAATAAAAGAGAGCTATTCTAAGGATAGATCAGCTTAGGTTAGAATAACATTTTGTTACTATTATTTACTAAGTTTAACTTTTCTGTAAAAGTATCAAAAATTAATACTTTTCGACACTCTTTTGGATTTTTAATTGACTATAAACGAGAAACTAATGCGAGAAAACGAACGTTTTTACTGAAAAATCCGATTCAAAATTGTTTTCAATTTATTTTAAGAAATAAAGTAGAATACTTAACAACTCGTGCATTATTTTACAACTGCTTGTGAAAAACTTTACAATGCTGTTGTTTAAACGATCAAAGCAAATTCTGTCAAGTTCTATGTCTTTTGATATCTTTGAAAAAAAAAATGCAACATTTTCTTTAAACTTAAAGAATATTGTATTTTTTAAATATAATTTTTAACTCAACGTTCAAGAAGAAACTTTAAAAGCTACCGATTTTTCAATGGCTAAACGGAATCGAAATTTGGATTTATTAATTTTGTATCGACAAATGATCTAGCAATCTAACGAGCTGTCAAATCGCAACATAAAGATAAACTTTCTGTGCAGTTTCTGTGCAGCTCTCCAATGCTTTTTAAAAGTTTAACTCCATGTTTCTCGCACACACTCTCACTTTTAATTTCTCGATACTGAGATTCAAGTTGCTTTAAAAAACTTACAAGAAAAAAACAAAGCAGTTTAACAACTAAAAACAAGATTTTAATAAAAGTTTTTTTTGTGTCAATTTAGGTTACTCAGCAACTTTGCCCAAATTATTGTGGTTTAATTGAGAGATGTTTTGATTTTAGTTTTTAGAAAACTTTATAGGTTCCGCCATCAGCAGTAACATTGTATCTAGAGGGTGAGATTGAGTCCTACAAATTTGAGCATTTAATGATTTATGAACAATTTTAGGTAATTGTACAGATTTTAAAATATTTATCAAATCAATTGGTCAATAATTTTAATTATTTGATGCTATTCAAATAAAACTTTCTAGTAAGAAATTTACCAACACATTCAAATAATGTTTACATGGCAGCTTCGTGTTTGTTTGCATCAGATCTACTATCTCTTTCTAGCAAAATTTTTTTGTCAGGCGACTTCTAGCTGTTTTTTTTTTAACTAACCGCCCGATATTTCAACCAACATATTCCGCAGGGACTGAGACAGCTCGAGCTCGATTATTGTTTGCATCAGAACACAATGACGAGTAATTAGACATTTTTGAACTAAATAATTTTTTTTTCACTGAGCCTAGAAAGCTTTATTGAAGTCATGAAATGTATACGCACTTTTAAATCCTCTAAGTTCTCGTCAAAACCGAACCAACTATGAAGTGGATAAATGGAGCATTAGTCATATTTTATTGAATATTACTTAGAAATCAACAAAAATAGAGTGAAATCCACCGTAATCTAAGTGAAATTCACGCAAATCAGACAGGTGTCACATTCACTCAGTTTTGAGAAGGTTCGGTTTAATCGAAAACTAAGTGATTTGAAAAATAAGAGTGCTCTGAAGCTCACTAAAAAACATTAGATTTATTAAAGTTACTTTGGTCTTTAATTGAGCTTTTAAAGCAAACTTTCAATTCAAGACAACAGCATGGTAAGAAGGTTTTTGTGTCTTTTTGAGAGAGCTTAAGGGGGCTTTTGTCCACCTCCAATAAAAAGAAAACAAGATAAAGACCTAACCCACATCAACAAACTCAACATACATGTAATAAATGTAATAAATATATGTAATAAATATTAGACTTAGTTGAACAGGCTGTTTGTTTACAAACCTTTTTCAAGTTTGGTAATAACAATAATGTATATTCAGTAATGACAGCTCACGATCTCAATGATACCAAACATTTTTCGAGAATCGTCTCACTTTCTCTGATTTGCTATCGCTTTCTCTAGCAAACGGACCCAAGGAGAAATCTGAAATAATGAGAGTAGCATTCTTGCTCACTGTCTTGGTCGAATTGTAACAGTTTAACCCTCTACTGCTATTTTTTTTTTTTTTTGCAAGAATATTTATTTTTCCCGTGTTCAGGAGGTCATTTTGAGCAACTTTTGTTCTACGAAAAACTTTACTTCTCTTTTTTATGTTTTTCTTGTTTTATTTTTAGTATTTTAATTTGCATTTATCTTGTTTAGTCTGGGTCACTAAAAAAATACTGCATACTTCTTTTTACTGAAAATATAGGAAATGTTAGTAAAAAAACATAGCCAAAGTTGACCCCTAAAAATTACATTTTTAAAAACATTGGCAAAGTCACATAAAACAAGTTAAACCTCCAACCCTGAAATTTTCTAAAATCTTAAGAGTTCTTCTTTCCAATACTTTTTGAAGATCAAAAATCGGTTGGAATATTGATTTTTGGCGTTTTTTCAGATCGAAGCCCGTTTGAAGGGTTAATACATTCAATAATGATTTTTCGTTAACTCGACAAACCCCTGGAAAAACTGCAAAACATTCAATTCAAATTTCAATTTTTCATGCTTTTTGCGAATTCTCTACATTCATGCAATTATTTACTCACATCAGTCGGGAAAACCGTTAATTGTATGTCACGCCAGCAATTATATCTAGAACCTTTCGGACGGCCATAAAGTGATTGAATTTGTCGTTCCAGCCATGCTCTGATTACCTACTGCCCGTTTCACATTCTCAAAGCCCCCTTCAATTGAGAATGAAAAGAGCAAACACGACCAGCAAACGACTGATATTGCATTACATCGCCCAGCGAGTAGATGAATGAAACGTGTGGAGAGGATGATTCATTTTGCGCGGAACGACAACTGCAAACACAACTAAATGGTCATATAGTACAAGCAAAACGTGACAAAACTAGCATTATAGCACATCCATCACTGCAACTATCGAGATAATTGTGGGTGCGATAAAAATGCTATAAATTTTCTATTGACAAGATCTTTCCAACCAACCAGACCTGCATGTTCAACGGATACGCCTTTCTAGCTCCGATTGCTCAAGAGATATTTCTCTAACTTTATCTGGACCACACTCCCTCAAACACTTAACGGGAGAGTTCTTTGCCACAGCACTCCAGACAAACAAGCAAACAGACAGCCCCGGAATCAAGTTTCTTCGACGAGCTAATCTTGGCGTGATCGCGTGCTATATTTAAACCTTGCGGTTTGCTCTTTCAACATCACTTCTACTTGAACGCGTTTATCATTTATGTTTGCTGAACTGCAAACTGACCCCGTGAAGAGGCCACTTCCCGGAAGAAGTCGATAGCCAAGATGACTCACGCGAAAGTGCGCCATAATGGCGTCGAACTGTCAAACTGACTTTTTTATGGCTCGTGCCATAATGGCGCTTATTTCGATTTGTCTACTTGTCGCAATTCGTGGAATTTTTCTGATAACAGAGCCGATACCACGACGTCAACTGTTAGCAGCACAGACTTACAGTTATGACGATTCGATAACTGATGAACGCTCCCGATAATTGCGATAAAATCAGACTAGAAGGCCATGCGCCTTAATGTGTGAGGCACGAGTGGCTTCGATTCTTGGATTTCCATGGCCAACTACCATCCGTCTGAAAACGCTATCGTTACAACTACATGCAGAGAATGTACGGTTTACTCGTTGGAATAATCCAATGAGATGACTCATTGGGGCACCACGCGCCAGGAAGTCTTGGGAAATAATAAAATGCCTCCTAAATTCAGTGTTTTGATTACGGCGACATGATTAGCAAACAAATCCCACACTTGCAAGATAAGTGGTTGACCTTGGACCAAGTCTGACTGTCTCAAGCGGTCGTCAGGCTACGGCGACGATGAACAAAAACGAAGGCTCCGATGTCAATGGTATAAACGCATTACTAGTAGAAGGCAGGAGACTAAATCTGAATGTCATTTAGAGAAGATTTGCGACACCGTTTACTGTGGGTTGCTCCACAAATTGTCTAAACCATTTTTGTTTCATAACAAAACTTGACCTAACCGCTTTGTTTGACAGTAGCTTACCTGCCGTCTTGTTTGGATTGATTTCAATGCAAATGAAGCTTAAGGTAAGCTAACTGTCAACTCAACAAACTTATTATTAAAATGAACTATTTTCCCATTTTAGCTATTAACAACCATGGAGGACTCAACCCATTCCACACCGGTTCCCGTGCCAAGACCCCGCCAACGTGCCAACAACAACAACAGTAGTGCCAACCCCGAGGTTGACAAGGTCAACAACAACGCTAGCCAAGATGTGCCAGACTGTATCAGCAGCATAAAACCATACGTTTCACCCTACCCGAAGCTGGACTACGAGAACGTAGAGATTGTCATACCCCCTAAGAAACCGGCAACCGTTGAAACACCTCAGAGCGATGGTTCCCGACCAGTGCCGGCGCCTCGCCGGACGAAGGTCATCATTCAGGAAGCGGACGACAGAGCTACGTTCTACCAGAACGTAACACCGGCGAGCCCGACGGGTGCCGTAAGGAAGTCCTCCAGCATCACAAGTCCGACACCCTGTCCAGCGATCACGACAGTTCACAATGACCTGCGAAGCAACGTGACGCCGGCTTCGCCAAGTGGAAGTAGTCCGAAACGGTTCAGCTTGGAGGGTGAAGATCCCAGCTTTCGCCGGAGTGAATCCGATGGAGTTTCGGTTGGGAGTAGCGACAGCAGTGGTCGCAAATACAAGACTACGTCACCGGGGGAGCTGTTCAAGACGATTGGGGCTACCTCGAGGATGCTGACGGAGTCGATCACCGAGCGGGTTACACACAAGACCAAGAAGGTCGCCACCAAGTTGGACAAGAACTATAAGAGCTCCAAGAGCTCGATTGCCAACTGGAGTTCGGGGGCGAGCAGCAAGTTCAAAAACGTCAGCAAGTCGATCAACAGCTTCTCGGAGGATAAGCTCTCGCTGTCGTTGACGAAGAACAAAACGAAGCGAAGCAACAGCACCGGGGACGACGACTTTCTGGAACGTCGTCAGACGGCTCCACCGGAGAACAGTGATCTCATGAGAAACATTCAGTTCAACAGTCCGTTGAACAATAAAGTAAACAATAGGGAAGACCTAACCAAGGGGGGTTCGTCTTCCTCGTCCACGTACGACATTCCGAAGAACGCCAAGCGCACCAACTTTGAGGATCCTCCTCCGTACGAGGAGCCGACGTTGAAGAGCAAGTCGAATAGCAGCGCCAGCCTGGCTTCAGCCTCGTCTTCCTCAACGAATCCCCCAGGCACCTTCACCAGAAACAGTGGCATAAGTCAGAGCCTGTACAGTCGAGTCGTTCCGAAGAAGGACCGAGGAGGCGGGGACACCCCCAGCCCTGCACCCCTCCGCCACAAAAATAAATCCGAATCGAACCTGCACGGGTCCAAGTTCTACATCGACTCCGTTCGCGAGGTCGACATCGACAGCAGCACGGAAAACATTCCACCGCCAAAGTTCCCAGCACCGATTCTGCAGGACTCCGCCAAGACGGAAAGTCCCTACGGAAAGCTCAACATCATTCCACGCCAGCGCAGTAGCAGTTCCTCCGAGGAGGACAACAACCTACCGGAAATGCTCAAGCGGGTGCACATCCGCAAGAAGACGGAAAACTACGAGAACGTCGCCCCATCCGGATCGGCCGCATCCGACAGGGCAACGTGCAATTCTGTGCAGAGGATCTTCTCCCGTCGATCGTCCTCGATCGGCGAGCTGCGCAACAATCTCAACCTGCGGTCCGATTCGTGGAACTTTTACGACGTCAGCAGTCGGGAGGAGACTCAGCGGGAAGAGGAGGAGGAGGACGATAGCTCTCGGTTGAGCACTCCGGAACCTACGTACGTAAACGATGGACAAATTTACGGGCAGATCTGTGACATGGAGACGTCGCTGCTCAAGCCGGAACCGGCTAGACCACCGCGGCACGATTACGACGAGGTGTCCATCTCCGATATCATCGACGAGTTTGATCCGTTGGTGCAGAGACGTTCACTAGCTGCGATCCTGGAGAAAACCGGCAAGAACGTTGAACTCACCTTGATCGAGAACATCCTGAGCGCGGAATCCTACGGGAGACGCGTCACGGTGGAATCTTCCGACGAAAGTACGGAAGATTCGCCGAAACAACTGCCGAAGCCGCCGATGCGGTCGGATTCGCTGCTTGATACGTCCTCCAAGCACGAACCTCCAAACAAGGAGACACCACCGATCCCGAAGCGCAAAAAGTCTCGCGAAGCCAAACGCAGCATGATCATTCACCAGAACCTGCAGCTGCCGTCGGATAGCGTGGAAAACTTAGTAGACGAAGCGGAGGTTCAACCGTACCTCGCGGTAGTTGAGGAACCAAGCACCAACCCAGAACCGGTCGATCTAAGCTACCCGGGAAGCAGTCAGGGTCCGCAAAGCAGTTGGTTCGTGGCGGAAGGCGCCAACGCAGCGGAACCGGAAAAGTTCCTCAAGAACACGAACGTAAACCCGATCAACGAGAACGTCGGCGGGAAGCAGGTTGAGAAGATCCAGAAGGAGCTGCCGTCGGAGCTGGCGTGCATCGCCGAAGATGACACTTACCTGCCCTCCTATCAGGAGGCTACCGCAGGAGGAGATCCTCTGCAGGAGCCGCTTCCGTCGACGAGCAAACCGAGCGTAAAGTCAAAGCTGTTGAACGCGTTGAAGCGGAGGTCAAGCCTCAAGGGGAAGGGGGATGTGAGGACCATGCTGGAAATGGTTCCTAAACCGTTGCTCACGGAGCGTTTCATCAGTCACCACGGACATCTGCTAAAGTTCCCATCGGGGATGATCGGTGACGTGTTCAACGAGTTGACACCGCGCTCGGTAGTGCTGAAGGAGAAAATCATCCAGACGTATCAGGATCCGCAGAAGACGCAACCGAAGGAGACGCTACACCTCAAGTTCATCCTGAGCTTGCAGTGCGTCGTTCAGCACAAGTTCAACAGCGAAGGTGGACTGGATCTGCACTGCTTCGAGGTCGTGCTGGCGATGCCGAAGAAGGACGGAGGTTCGGGAGCGAATCAGCAGCTGGTTACGAACCCGAATTTGGTGATTACGAGCACCAACTGCGGGAACGTCAAGACCCAGCGACAGTCGCACATGTTTGGCGTACACAAGCGCTCCGATCGGAACCTCTGGATGGCGAAGATTCTGCAGTCGGTGACGGATGTGTTTCCGGAGAACTGTTTGTCGGAGTTCACACGAGGTGGTTGGTGTTACATGAAGAAGTCGGTGTCCTCCGAGTGGAGCGGAGCTTGGTTGCTGCTGGCGAAACGGAAGCTGTACTTTTACAACTACCAGGATCGACAGCTGGAGCAGCTCGACTTGAGGAAGGCTCGCTGCATCGGCGGAATCGAGTCGGACGAGTCCATCAAGAATCTGCATGTGGAGCAAGGGCCGACGCTGTTTATCGACTGTCCACCGTACGCGACGTTGTACTTTGTAATGAGTTCCCCGCGGGAGACGCAAATTTGGAGGAAGATCATCAAGGATACGGCGCACAAGAACGGCGGTAGTCTGCACTCGCAGCAGCTGACGAAGAATGACGTCCCCGTGTTGATTGACAAGTGCATCAACTTTATCTACGCACATGGATCAATGTCGGAGGGAATCTACCGCAAGTCGGGATCCGCTAGCCAGGTCACGAAGATTCTGCAGCTGTTCAAGGAGGACGCGTTTGCGGTGCAGTTGATTCGAGGAGAATTCAGCGAATACGACGTCGCCGGGGCGTTGAAGAAGTTCATCCGAGACATTCCGAATTCATTTTTTGGGAACCACTCGATCAGTTTCGTTAGCATCGCCACGTTGAACTCGTTGAAGGACAAAATCGACTCGTACAAGGAACTGCTGGGGAGACTGCCGAAAGTTGAGTACCACACGCTGAAGAAGCTGATCGGTCACCTGAGCTTCATCGCCTCGCTGGAGCAGCACAACAAGATGGGCATCCCAAACCTGGCCATGATCTGGGGATCGACGCTGATGGCCAACTCCAGCCAGAACGTGGAGGCTGAGCAGTACAGCTACTCGCAGGACGAGGCGGATGTCGTGGCGGACTTGATCAAGCTGTACAAGAACCTGTTTACGATCACGCCGGAAGAGGTCAAGAAGGAGCTGCTGATGATGCAGGTGCTGCAGAAATACCACGCTGCGGCGGAGAACATCTCCGATACGGTGAAGCATTCCGGAGACTTTAAGGTGTGGATCACGATCGATTGCGACGGGAAGGATGGCGGAAGTGAGGACAAGACTCAGATCAATGTGACGTTGACGCCGACGAAGACAGCGTCAGATATTTGCAAGGAACTTGCCGGGAAGACGCCGTATCAGTGGTATCAGCTAACGCTGTTCGAGGTTATTGGGGATGGAGCGTTAGTACGACCGGTTCACTACAGTGAGAAGGCACTGGAGAGCGTCTTGAGGTAAGCAACTTTCCATTACAAGGCGGAAACAACTTCTAACGTCTGTATACTTTTAGGTGGACCTACTGGGAGGAAGCGGACCGCAAGAGCAACTACCTGGCGGTTCGGCCAAACACCCTGCTGAACGACGTGATCCGCCAGATCCAGAAGGCCCCTGTGCTGACGCCCATAACGGAGCTCAAGTTTGCCGACCGGAAGAGTAAGACGTTGCGCAGCTTCAAGCTGCAGCTGATCGGGAAGGAAATTGTCGTGCTCAAGATGGACAAAAAGGACCGGAGTACGCTGGAGGAGGTGACGAAGATCGATCTGAGCCGAGTGTACGCGTACATTGGACGGGAAGCAAAGCGGGACCAGGCGGGATTGCGGTGGGCGATAACGCTCGTGGAGCAGGACTTCCGGAAGAGGTAGGTTCCGGGTTGGGCAAACTACTAGGTGATTCAAGGGAGACGCGGTCAAACAAACTTACCTCCAATGTTGACGTTTGACAGCTGACCTACTGCAATCTAGCTCAACTGTCAAAATCACTTCCAGTGATGCCAATAACAACGATTCTTTATCCGCAGATCCCGCGACTCTCCCTTCATTGGCCACCTGTTCGGTGGCGTCGATTTCAACGAGCAAATCCTGTGGTATTCCAGCATTCTGCACAGCCTCCACAGGGATGACATTCTGCCGAGCAGTGATTTGTTCTTCTAGGTTTAAGAAGCCAACTTGTTAAGATAGCCAATTGTTCTAGTTTATCTTTGTCTCTAGCGTAAGGGCCATTCTTCAAACGGTCGAAACATTCAGATTTACAATTACTGTAAAAACATAAATTGTTTTATAAAAATAATACAAAACCTCGACACAAAGTCACGTTGTATCTTTGCATCACGCCCCCTCGCTCGTCTTCTCGTCAATACTTTCGGTAACGTTGGCGGCAGCACTGCCAGGCCGCTCTGTCTGCTCCCCGTCCGAGTCCTCCTTTCCGCCACTATCCTGCACGGCAGTCTCGCTGATTTTGGGCGCCGTCGGCACAGGTTCGCTGCCGTTGGTTCGTACGCTCAGGTACTTGAGCTCGTGCTCGCGCCGTTGGCACTCGACGCCGTAGATTACGAGGAAGGCGGCCGCCAGCAGGCAGCCGATGCTGTTCAGGATGGTCGAGCCAAGGGTTACGTAGTACCAGATGCTGACCACCTCGCGGCAGTTGAAGTCGCTGAAAAGAAAAGAGATTGATTTGATTTTAGAATTGGCGAATATTTAATTGAGATATTTTGATATAAATTTTCAACTCACCGATACTCCAACCGAATGACCCCCTCATCTTCCAGCTGCTCCGCCGCCTTCCTCAGATCCAGCCCACTCATAATGGTGGGCCCAATCGTACTCGCCACCACGGCAAGTCCCGTCGTCAAGTTCATTCTACCAAAGTCCTCCTCCCCCTCCTGATCCTCATTACGGTCAAAGTATCCTCCCGTTCCACCCCCTCCAGCCGCTTCGTTCCTCACATCACTGACGGCCATCGCCGCTTCCGCGACTTCCTGCGGCGATCGCGGATCGATCAGGCAAACGCAACTCGACGAGTTTACGTTGAAGTGGTACTCCGGCTCACAGCGCAGATTGGCCGAGCTTAGGTTCGTGGTGTGGATGAGCGCGTAGATGAACGCCAACATGGTGAAGAAGATCGTCAACAGCAGGACGACCAGCGCGTTGATGCGGACAAAGTTGAAGAAATTCTCCCGAAGGCGATTCGCGGGTCTTCGCTTAAAGTCGAACAGAAACAGAAACAGCGCCCCGCTCAGCAGCAGGATCATCCCCGACCAGTACGGGTTGTCCTTGGTGTGGGTGTTCGGGGACCACACGATGATGGTCATTCCGACGAGCGTAAGTACGGCACCGATCGCGACCTTGAGCAGCATCAGCAGTCGGCTGAGCCGGATGTGGCGCAGGTTGAGGGAGTTGCCCTTGGGGAACCGTTGGTGGTAGTTTTTGTTGTTCACGACCAGCATCCGGCTGTGGCGGAGACTGCTGCGGGTGGGTTTGTGGCGACCGATCAGGGTGCTGCTGTTTTTGGCAAAGTTCTGCGGCACGGTTGTCGTCATGTAGACGGCCTGTGGGAAAGCGAGAAAAAGGAATTTATCAGCGAATAAAATAAAATAAAATAAAATAAATATTTGAAGAAAAATGACTGAAGCACTGCTAAAAATACACGAATGAGATTCATGAAAAAAAGAACGAGTCCAGCTCATTAGCTGATCCACCTTAAACAGTATCTCAAGTCATCAAGATAAGCCTCGCCCGGATTACATCACCAATCTCCCGACTCACAAATGTGTTTACACACATAATGAGGGTGATCCCCCAACACACCGCACCGAACCGCTCTCCAGCCCCATATCTATCAGCAGATGCAAAGTTTTGTGTTGTATGTTTTTATTATATTCTCTGTGTACAAAAGTACTTATGAACGGCAGCTCGGTTTCGTACAAACAAAGAATCGAGTCGGCAGATGGGGTATCGGAAAGAAAAGGTTCTCAATAAATACACAGAACGTGGCGATCGTGATCGTGACCGAGGCATGGAGGAGTGCTGGAAAAAAAAGTTTCATCAATGGGTTTGAGGAGCGAATGTTGCGAGAGCATTAAGTACTTAGGAGATAAGAATCCATCGTGAGGTAATACAGAGGCAATACGGTTCTGAGCAGGGTGTTTAATGATTTTATGCAAATTTGAATTCAAAAAACCTAATTTTACGCTCTACAGCATTGCCTCGGCGTCCTCTATTGCGAGATTTCTACTCAAAACTAGGTGTCCGAAGGCTTGAAACGATGAGACAGTCCAAACCTCTTTTTACACCTAAGCTTCCATCCACCCCGGGATTCGAACTGACGACCTTCGGATTGTGAGTCCAATGCCGGCTCCTACACCTGGACTGAGCTAACGAGCTTGTATTTTTTAAAGACTTGTATTTTTCGGTTTTAAGTTACTTCTGCGCCAACTCACACGATATCGGAACATGTTGCCCGACCTCTCTTCGATTTGCATGAAGCTTTGTCCTGTGGGGTAATTTTTGTCTCTGATCCCGAATCCGAGCAACATTTTTCGATATCTCGTGACGGAAGGCGGTACGAACCGTTCTATTTTTTAACATGCGAGAAAAGAAGTGTTTGCAAAAATTTGCAGCCTAAAATTATAATGGTTTAGAAACTTGGTGTCAAAGGGACATTTATGGAATCAGAATTCCGAAAAGAAACGTATTTTTCATCGAGAAAAATACAAAAATAGTTTCAAAAATTGTGCCATTTTTCGTTACACGAATGTAACATATTTGGGACATGTCATTTTATGGGAAAAGTGATGTACTTTTCGAATCTGCAATTTTCTGGTATTGCAAATCTGATATTTTTTCATTTATAACACAATTTGTTTTTTTTTTTAAATTTCGTGTTTTTGCTAACTTTGCAGGATATTTTATAACGTGTAACTTAGTAACAAGGTTCTACAAAGCCGTAGAACAGACAATTACAAATATTTTGATATAAAAGGGACCGTACGGTTGGTACCACCCCTCCGTCATGGGATATCGAAAAGTGGAGCTCGGATTCGTGATCAGGGACAAAAGGAATCAGGGACCCACAGGACAAAGTTTCACGCAAATCAAAGAGGGGTCGTCGCAACTGCTATGTGAGTTGGCGGAGCAGCTAAAAATTAAACATTTATCGAAAATTTCAACTTAAAATGCCTATAACTTGAAAACGGCATTGCAAATTAGATTTTGCATGATTTTTTACATGATTCAATAAACCTTCTATAAATGATTGGAAAATATTCAAGAATTCCAAGGGCAATATTTTGAGCGCGTTTCATGTCTGTTTAAAATCAGTGCTGCAGTCATCCCTCATTTTCAGAACAGTTTACAGATCGGTAATGTTAAAAAAAATCATATAAAATCAATAACGTCATGATTCGAATTCCCGGACGCTTCGAAACCCGGACACCTCATCTTGTTTTATCAATTATTTGGATATAAGTTCGCATTTTAAATGTCAAAAATGTGTTATTTGATGAATTCTAACATCAACTTTCATTTAAATTCAAGTAGTTAATGTCCTAACAATTATTTATAAGATTACCAAAAATGCGAAACATTTCACGTGAAAAATTTCATAGGCGTCCGAAGCACCGGGAAGGCAAAGCAGAAATTTATGGTTATGATTTCCTTAAATTCAAGCAAATTGTTATATGAAATATCGATTGTTTTGACGTTAACAGCTTATTTGATACCTAAATAAGGCCATTGACTAACATTTCAGTCCAGTGTGCGATTCATTAGCAAAAACGAGTGTCCGGAATTCGAAGCAAAAGTGTCCGGATTTTGAATCAGCTTTTATCAGTGTCCGGGATTCGAAGCACAACAAGTCATTTTAATTTTCAAATTCTGATGAAAAATTGTTTGAAACGACATATTTTTCATGAATTCTCTAAAACTGTCTGTTAATAGTACATCCTGATGATTTTTCTTCATTTCCAACTTATTACATGATTTTTCGTCAGCTATAAAAAAAAATGATATGCTACTAAGTGTCCGGATTTCGAATCATGACGTTAATAAGTTGGAAATGAAAAAAATATCATCAGGATGTAGCATTAACAGTCGGTTTTGGAAGAATGCATGCAAGATATGTATTTTCTAACAATTTTTCATCAGAATTTCAAAATTAAAATGACTTGTTATGCTTCGAATCCCGGACACTGATAAAAGATGATTCGAAATCCGGACACTTTTGCTTCGAATTCCGGACACTCGTTTTTTTCTAATGAATCGCACAAATTTGGACTGAAATGTTAGTGAATGGCATTCTTTAGGTCTCAAATAAGCTGTTAACATCAAAACAATCGAAAGTTTATATAAAAATTTGCTAGAATTTAAGGAAATCAAAACCATAAATTTCTGCTTTGCCTTTTCGGTGCTTCGGACGCCTATGAAATATTTCACGTGAAATGTTTCACAGTTTTGGTATTCTTATAATTTTGTTTTATTTAATTGTTTTGGCATTAAAAACTACAGCGTTCAAACAAACTTTAAATGAAAGTTGATGATAGAATTTATCAAATAACACAGTTTTGACATTCATAATGCGAACTTATATCCAAATAATTGATAAAACAAGATGAGGTGTCAAATTCACTACCTCAATACTTCTAACTAACGTGAAATGTTCCAAGGACTCCGAATATGTCAAAATTGAGACCAAAAAGTGCCGCTATGGAAGCCTAAAGGGCAAAAACTAACGTTGTAAAATGTTTGTTATAGAAAAATCGACAAACTCTGAGAAAAACCGCGATTGGCCAAAAAGTTAATACCCTAGTCTTAAAGTCCATGAAATTCCCTAACATTTGACCTATAAGAGTATGGATGCTGGAGGCTGTTGCAAAAAGATATTGAGGTTTTTTAAAAAAAAAACAATTTTTAACAGTAATTTGCAAAAGCTATGAAAAAATGTCAAACTAATCCTGGATGTCTATAGCACATTTTGAAGTGTTTCAAAAGACCTTTCGAATGCATCTAAGAGAGATGGAATTGATGAAGTTTTACGGAAATGCGAGCAATTTTAAGATTTTTTTTTCAATGTTTTTTGGACCTCAAACTTCAAAGCCCGTTTTACCCCAATTCTCTTTGTCGTAGACGGCTCATATTTGGCATGAGAACATCTCATGTATAGACAAACAAACGCTGAAAGTTTCATCCAAATCAAAGCACCTCGATACGACCTGTTACACATTGGTGAAAAACTCGCTCTTAAGTCGAAACTATTCTACACAGCAAAAATCCGATGGTAAAATCGCATGCAAAAGCATGCACATCACCTTCCTCAAAAAAGACTCTTAATATTACACACTGCATGTACAATTTTTGTAAACACAAAAAAAAGTTGGCAACCGACGGGATTCAAACCCAGCACCAACAGTAAGGACTGGCGCCTTAGGCCGCTCGGTTATCAGACCGATGAAGAATGGAAAGGATAAACGAATATATGAGCTTGACATTTCGGTCAAGTAGGTTTCCATACTGATGGGCTACATATTTCATGGTGTAATATTACATAAAATTTCATAAAATAATGCAAAATTTATTTTACACCCAGGCCTTTTACACGCAGTTCGATTACTACCTTTTTTTGCTGTGTATCAAGTCCACAAAACCGGTGATTAGAGAACATTAGGAACTGCAATCTACATGGTGATGAACCTCAAAATGACACAAACTTCCTCGCCTCTAGGAACAAGCTAATAAAAAAAGTTGCTTCAGATTGAAGCTCCCTGTGAACTGGTTCCAGTATCTTAATGATTTCCTGTTACCATATTGCGGGTAATAAAGATCACAATTAATGCTTACAGAGTGCAAAATACAGGTTTTGAAGCAAAAACATAAAAAAGAAATCACTTTTATTAATAAATAAAAACAAGCATTGAAAACTAAAAGCAACATTTATAAATGTTTAAGAAATTGATAGTGATTTGTAAATACTTTTTATTCACATCTGAAATTCAGCTCGCTCTACAGAGGGGGTAACAAAAAATGTTAAATTCCAACAGGAAATTTTACTGCTTCCCTTATCATTAGAACGAATTCTACTCATGATTCATCCCAGTAAACACACCGTACAAGCAACAAATCGATGACGTTGTCGAGCCGCTCCGTCTAACCGAGCAGCTGACATCACACATCTCTATTTACTAAATTCCTCCGATCATCGACGCGACACGATCAACGTTTAAAAAGTTGCAACGTCTCTAATGAGTTTCTCACGAGCATTTAATTTTCAGTTCGAGCATGATATTTGAAAAAAACATCCCGGAGCTGCACGTGCTTTTGATATCAACTTTTTATCGGAACAACCTTCAAATTTTCTTTCCTCAACACCCCTGCAACTTTGCTCTTTCTGCTCAATCGAACGGCAAATCGAAATTTAAATTTACCGTAACCGTGTAACCGGGACCGGTTGGAAATGGTGGCACAGTGGCCGGTGGCGGCCGCTAGTAAATTTTCCCCTCGCCGAGAACGTAATGATCGTACCGCACCTCGCTCCGCAACCCGGATCTTCGCCGCCGAGACCGGTCTGGGTGGCGGCATTCCCAGCCCCCCTCACGGTAACCGGACTAGCAGCAACAGCAATGACGATGATGATCAGCATGCTGAACATAGAGTGGTGATAAAGATGAGTCACGTGGGGTTTGCAGTTAAATTTATCATATTATGGTTTTCCACTTAAATGTGTTTTTTTTTTTCAATAGCTTATAATTTGCCCGCTTTTGAAAGATAAACAAATAACTTAAGATTTAATCATTCGTCACATTGATGTATTTTTTCGTTTGCCAGGGAGAAAAGGCTCAAGTTCTGCTTTTACAATGAACTTTTCTGGGAAAGCTTGTAGACCACCTCCACAGGTGAAAAGCTAATTTTGGGTTATTTATGTACTAGGGTGTAACAAAAAGGGTAAATTAAGTTAAGTTATGTTAAGGTCGCGACGCTCATGCAACCAAGCAAGCTGATGGTGCTGCCAGATGTGCTTGGAGAAAAAGTTGAAGTTTTCAGCGGCAGTGTTGTAAATTCTGTAACATTTTAAATAGTGGACGATTTCTTTCACTTTTTCGGCAAAGTTGTTCCCTAGAACACGGACTATGAGCTCATTAGGTTTTTGAAAAATGCAAAAAATATTAAGGGTCTTAAAACTGGCAAAAACCAAAACGCACCGATTTTACGGGTTAAATCGTGTCACAACCAATCATGGTCATATTTGAGATTTGTTCTCCGTACACCTAGGAAATCATGCTCTGAAATGCCTACAAAATTAACCCGACAAAACAAAATTGTAAAAAAATGTTTTCCAATACATTGTACCTTTTATTACAAAAGAAAGGTTTAAAGTTTGCATATGAAGAAAAAAACACTTTTCTCAGAATTCTTTGAAAATTCATGGATGTGTAAGGAATTGTCTCAGAAAAAATTTTCGTGCCATTTTTTGTAGCTTTAAGGTTACTTTCTTTCGATTACGCTTTAAATCGATCACTCGGAAACCGCTCGTCAAACCACAATTTTTATTATTATTTTTTGCTTGACTGTATGGCCAAAAACGATTTTGTTTACGGATTCACCAGAACAAGAACTGAAACTGATCCACAATTTTGAAGCTTTTCCAGAATTTATTTCCAGAGATTGATCATTTCAGTGTTTTACATATTATTTTGACCACCATCCTTCGTGGGTCTCAAACTCATGAACACAATTCACGATTACGGGAATTATGTGCCGCTTATATTTTTCCAGTAATATTAGTTAGTTAGTTGTCTTTATCAACGAGCCAGTGATATTTTTCATTATATTCTGATTAAGGTGAAGCCGAGTAGTGCGGTGCCTGTGTGGACGCGCAGTCCTGTTTTTTTCGTGATATTTTCCGTCTCTTTTGTGTCGCTGTTTGAGTGCATAGGGTGATTGGTCATTATAATTAAATAATAGCATCAGTAGTGCGGTGCCTGTGTGGACGCGCAGTCCTGTTTTTTCGTGTTATTTTCCGTCTCTTTTGTGTCGCTGTTCGAGTGCATGGGGTGATTGGTCATTATAATTAAATAATGGCATCAGTAGTGCGGTGCCTGTGTGGACGCGCAGTCCTGTTTTTTTTCGTGCTATTTTCCGTCTCTTTTGTGTCGCTGTTTGAGTGCATAGGGTGATTGGTCATTATAATTAAATAATAGCATCAGTAGTGCGGTGCCTGTGTGGACGCGCAGTCCTGTTTTTTCGTGTTATTTTCCGTCTCTTTTGTGTCGCTGTTCGAGTGCATGGGGTGATTGGTCATTATAATTAAATAATGGCATCAGTAGTGCGGTGCCTGTGTGGACGCGCAGTCCTGTTTTTTCGTGATATTTTCCGTCTCTTTTGTGTCGCTGTTTGAGTGCATGGGGTGATTGGTCATTATAATTAAATAATAGCATCAGTAGTGCGGTGCCTGTGTGGACGCGCAGTCCTGTTTTTTCGTGTTATTTTCCGTCTCTTTTGTGTCGCTGTTCGAGTGCATGGGGTGATTGGTCATTATAATTAAATAATGGCATCAGTAGTGCGGTGCCTGTGTGGACGCGCAGTCCTGTTTTTTTTCGTGCTATTTTCCGTCTCTTTTGTGTAGCTATTTGTGTACATGGGGTGATAGGATTTCTTCTTCTTCTTTTTTCATTTATTTTTTGTTCGCGCGTTCGTTGGCCGATGAATTTTATTTTTGTTCTCTTTATATTGTTTTCGATAGAAACGATCCGATTTTTGTTTTTTGAGACAAGCAAGTCGTATTGCTGGATCAAGTCCTTTCCATATCATCGAGGATCGGAAGGCACGTCGACGGATATGTTTTAAGGCTTATGATATAAAATAATTTTAATGAATGAAGCCCTTCCTACATCACCGTTGATCGGAAGGCACGCCGACGGAGAATTTATGGAAAATCGCGGTCGAATTAATACTATATTTAAATCCCTAGATAGGTATCTTTCCGCAGCCGGCTGCCTAAGATTTTTAAAATTTCAACCGATAAACAAATTGCTCATGGTCGCATCACCTACCACAGTGAATCCTGACCTCATACCCATCTTACTAACCCCTCAAAACTCATGTGATACTTTGTCGGAGACGCAGTCGATTTGGCGGTCCCATCACTCAAGTATCGGCTAACATTCCCATCCACTTCCCCGTGTCTTACCACTGGTCGTGGCCGGCGTCGATATTGATCAGCACGATAGGGACCTTTGAAAATTGCGAAGGGGTGATGATTGGTTCCTACTTTTCATCTGTGGTCCACGGAGCAATGTTTGGGGGTCCTGGTCAATAACGAAGTAGCAGCTACGGGTAGACACCAATGCTATGCTATGCTATATTCTGATTAAGGTGAAGCCGTTGATCATTTTTGAAGAAAATTGATCATCACTCTAAAATTCTCTGTATTGAATTCGATTTAACGAATTTCTGCACCAAAATGAATCAGCATGTGCCAGTTGTTGCCTTCTTGAAGCCACTGAAGGAATTTTTGATCTAAAGCAATTGTGTTTCAAAATTTATATAATTTTGTGATTCAATCACTGACGTCCTAGCTGGCAATCATTGATTAATGACGATTTCCATAACATTGCAAGGAATGGGATAATCGTTACCAAAAGGAATCAGCATGTGTAGGGCACTATTCTAAACAACTTGTAGAACGAATTTTGTCAAAATATTGATAGCGACGCAAAAATTATATCTTTGAACGGAAAAGCATGCCAATGATGGAAGTATTCACGTTAAGGCTCTGAAAGGCATCATTCCCGATCGGCCATTTGGGGGCCATGTTTGTTTTAGAAAAACATTCAAATCTTGATTCAGAATATTTCAATCAAAAAATGGGTTTCTTTGTGTTTTTTCCAGAAGCATTTTACCTATAGTGATTATATTTTCATTTTAATTTACTATTTCTGGACCCTGAATTCAGAACCATCATTGATAGTCATTGCCCCAAAACAGAAAGACACCATCTACCACCTTTATTTATTTTAGTTCTGTTGTAACCAATAGTTTATTAACTTTTATTATTTTCAGATTTATTGCTATCATTTCCAGTCAGTCAATTTTCGGCCGTTTTGGCTTTACAAAAAAAAATATGCTTAATCCACCTTTAGGTGGTGGTGCCTTTGCAAGTTTATAAGTAATTACATTCAAATAGCAAATAGCAAATAGCATCACGTCGAATTAGCACCAGCATTAACTCCGCTTAAGACCTTCTGACAACCCATCCAGCGATGGGTTGCAAACAGGGTTACCAGGTAAAAATCTGAAAAATCTGGCCAAGTATCGTCCAAAATCTTGAAAAAACTGGCAGACGAAAATCTATCAATTCTCAATGGTGAAGGAGAGGGAGGATATGAAATAATTCAAAAGTGTTGTAGGATTTGAGTGGTTTAACCGAGGGTTTAACTGATTTTATGACCTCAGTAATGTTGAATCTCATAAAAAAAATACATAACATTTTTTTTTGTTATTTTCATTCAATATCGTTCAAAAAGTTGTTCAAAGTGGGCAAAAAGTGAAAAATTTGGCAAAATCTGGATGAATCTTTATTCTGACAGACACTTGAAAAATCTGGCAACCCTGGTTGCAAGGTAGTTGCGGACATAGTTTTCATTAAATATCTCAGATCTGGCCTTAAAAAAATGGTATAAAAACACTTAAGTGCTCAAAACTTTGGATAGGGTTGTCAGATTCTTCAATTTAATCCAACCTTTTTACAATCTTCCAGGCTTTCAGCAAAATCGTTTTTAAGTAACATTAAAACTAAACATCAAAATTTATAGATAGGGACTGATGGGAAAACGAATCAAAAGCGCTTCAACAAGTGCCGAGATATTGGGTGGTGACAGCCTTCGCGATGCTTCTAACTACCCATTTCAAAATGGTAAAGAACCATGTGGCCATATTCCTAGGCATCCAACTATATTTAAACTTCAAATCTCATCAGACAAAACAGACATAACGAAAAATAATTTTACACTCGAAATCTACATGCAAAAACATTGAACAACCGCAACTTTTTATTTACCACGCATCATTTGCATCATCTTTCATATCTTGATATCTATTCTATGCGAGTACGGGTGCGTATCTCTGCCGTCATACTGCTTTCATGTCACAAAAGTATTTTTTTTTTTGTATATTTTAAGAACAACTTTTTGTAAATTGATCTAATTTGTTGAATGAAGGTATAGATTGAGTAACCAACAAAAATTAAATTAATTCTATTTTATAGGCCAAAAAGCGACTGCAGAGCACGACTGCGACGCCGTTGATTGCCGCATTTTATTCAACACAACACCTATAGATCCAGGGCGAGTGTTTCTTGTAACACGCTCCACGAGAGACCCATCATTAGTGCAGTGCCGCTCTGCAAATGATAGTGGTTTTCGTGGCACTTTTCTCGATAAATTCCAGGAAAAGATGGGCCTGAAAACTAGGCTTCTGGTACAAACCTCCGAGGGGGCGCCCTCTTCCGGCAACCGAATGGTGATGTTACGCTGGGCAGAGGCAGGTCGGGACGTTGATCGGGGCGAGTCTTCCGGCGATCCCGGCGGTGCCGCCGGTACCGTACTGGCAGTGGAGCTCGGCGAACTGGAACTGGTTGCGGTCGTGGCCGCAGGTGGCACGATCGTCGGAGGTGTCCGCCGGTCCGCGAGCAACCGCCCGTCTGACTCATCGTCCGGTTCCTCGTCCGGGATTTTGGAAAGTCCGAAAAAGTCCGACTTGGCGTTACTCATCAGCAGCGCCGAAGAGCGTCCCATCGGGATGTCGTCATCGAACTTGAACTGAATGTCCGGGATCTGGATGACGCGGCTACCGGAACTTCCGGACGATGTGTTCAGGTTGTCGTAGAAGCTGTGCGGACGTTCCTCGTCCACCGCAGGGGTGGTCAACTCGTAGCTCGATCGCTTCCCCGAGGACATTGTGAAAGCTACCGCGTACGATCGCGATCGCACGAACTTCCTCAATTACCAACTCCGAGATCGTTGACACCAGGCGGCGTAGAGTAGCCGGGTAGATCACCACGCCAAGTGGCCACTCTCTCTCACGCGCGCACAAACACACACACCTTTACTAGACGCGTGCGACGTTCTTCTCGGGGCTACCTCGTGCGTCTCCAAACTATCTCTCTCCTCAAGTAAACACACTAATTACGGCAGACACCTCAAACAGGTCGCCCCCAAAAACAACCAATAATGATGTCCACAAACCCAACCTTGGGACATCGCACTAGGGACGGTCTGTTGAACTTCCCGAAAAACTCTTGGCGCGTACGATCGCGATCGCGGTCACTCAAACTATGAAACTTTTTTGAAAACCCACACCACGAAACCCACGAAACGGTGCGAAAACGAGACCGGGGAACCTCTGGGAGTGTTGGCAAACAGGTACCGAACGCGATCACCTCTCGCGGTAGACTAATGGGAGGCTCTTCTTTGCGAAGAAGATGCGTGGCCCTCTTGCTTTGGCTGGATCAGCTATGCTCAAACGATCGTGTGAGGTTGTGAGAGAGAGAGAGAGAGAGTTTGAGAGATAAATGGAGCGATCACGCTCATTAGAGAGGGAATTGTTCTCGTGTGAGAGCGTTAGTGAGAGAGTGAGAATGTTACACGTGCAACAGTTTTTGTCTGTTCTCGAGACGTGATTTGAAGAAAGTAATTAACTTACTTTTATTATGAACAAAGAGCCCAACTCGTTCTGAAAATCCAAGCATTATCCCTCGTTTTTTCCAGGCTAACTGTGCCGTGTTTACTGCAGAGAGGATTCTGAGTACGGTTCCAATTGCATAGAATCTACAATGGGAAGGAAGCGTGGACATACCGTACCAAACGTTCTAGTTTGAACAAACAGTCTTCACAGCATCGTTTCGCAAAAAAATGTCTTTGCAAGCCATGACAAATGGCAATATTGAGATCGGAAAGATAGAAGTTCAAAAAAAAAAATCTCATATTGACATGAGCATGTGTAAGCAACAATCAGTTGAGCAAAATTTAAAACTCATTAAAATGCTATTACTAACTGCATGATCTGTTTTTGTAATTCCCTCAACCTGTGAATTAAATTCTCTCAAGTGCATCTCAATTTCTTTCTCTCTTTATTCCTCTCAATTCCTCTTCAAGCCTAATGTTTTTCATCAACAACTCTTCACCACATGCAGCCAGTCCACCGTCACAAGCCCACACCATAATTTAGGTTATGTTCAGAGTAGAACTCCATGCGATTCGATGCCTCTGTCTGCCTGCTTCCAGCGAAAGATCAGTGAACCAGCACCAGAACATCGACTTTTCCTTATTGCGGAAGCAAACCTCAGTAGGCCCCAACACACACAAACACACAGTAGGCCTCGTTCTGGTTCTGGGCCTCAACGCTACCGCCATAATGGCGGTCATGGTGAATTGTTGGAATTGTTTTGTTAGAAATGCTATTCCGGATTGAATTTAAATTAGAATGCTCGTTAAAGTTGCTTTTTGTATCAATTTTAATAACAATAGCAACATATTTTGAGCGAACAGATTTATTTGTTATTCTGTTTTAAATTCTTTCTCTAATTTGACACTTCTCGCCATAATGGCGACCGCCATAAATTAGTGCCACTTGAGCGCTTCTAGTTTAAGATTTCGCTCGACTCTTCCAGAATCTAGTCGTCGTCTTCCGGCAATCTGGTCCGGACGGACGGACATAACAAGAAAATCACAAATCTCCGGTGTGTTTACCATTTGGTGTGTTTGTGCGTGTGGGTGGAAGTTGAAATGCCGGCTGGCAATGGGTTAAAAATAACCACGGCTAAACCGGCAGCCGGCTCAGAATTGGATTAATAGATTAACGTTACGAGCGTTTAAACGCAGAAGTCATGTGGCCCCCTCCGGACGGAAGTGCGGAATGTTGAAATGTTGGAAGGTAGCGGAGATGAAAAGCAAAACAAAAACAAAACTTTCCAGAGTTTGAGGTTAGGGCGATTGGCGGGGTGTGGAGGAGCATGGTTTGTTGTGCGTTGTGGAAACTTATTCGGGTTAATGGAGCGTAATGGTTCGGAGTACGACGACTTCAAAAGTGACGTGGGTGGTTGAATTTGAAGAGTAAAGAATTTAAATTAGAATTTGGTGGGTCATAAATTGATCAAACGGATTTAAACGCATTTGATCTGATACTCTATTTAAAAACAATCCAGACTCGATAATCCGAAGTTCTAGGAAAAATTCACTTCGGGTTCTCGTAGAAACAAATTTCACTCTAGAGCAACTCTCTACGAAATCGGCCGATTTCGACCATTTTTATTTTTTGTATTTTTTGATTTGACTCAAACTTTGTGGGGGCCTTCCCTATGACCAAATATGCTATTTTGTGTCATTTGTTCACCCATACAAGTCTCCATACAATTTTGGCAGCTGTCCATACAAAAATGATATGTAAATATTCAAACAGCTGTAACTTTTGAGTGAATTTTCTGATCAATTTGGTGTCTTGGGCAAAGTTGTAGGTATTGTTGAGGACTATTGAGAAAAAAATAGGTACACGGAAAAAAAATTGAGGATTTTTTTATCAACTATTTTTTCACTGAAACTCAATTTCCCAAAATACGAATTTTTTGATTTTCGAGATTTTTTGATATGTTTTAGGGGACAAAAATCCGGAACTTTTGAGCCATAGAGAAACATGGTCAAAAAATCTGCCGCCGAGTTATGAATTTTTGAAAAAATAGTGATTTTTGGAAAAATTTGAAGTTTCATGCAAAAACAAGTTTAACTTAATTTTTTAATGCAAAATTGAATTTACAATCGAAAAGAACTTTACATATTTTTTGATAAAGGGCTCCGTTTTCTAGATATAGCCACCGAAAGTTTGATTTTAGCGAAATATTTGCAGTTTTTCAATTTTTAAAAATAGTGACCGTGAGTGACCATTTCTGAAAATATATTTTTTGAAAAGTTCAGAAAATTTTCTATAAAATTGTCTAAGAGACATTGAAGATTGGACCTTTGGTTGCTGAGATACAGCGGCTTAAAGAAAAAAAAAACACGAAAATTGAAGTTTTCTAAGTCTCACCCAAACAGCCCACCATTTTCTAATGACGATATCTCAACAACTAATGGTCCGATTTTCAATGTTAATATATGAAACAATCGTGAAATTTTTCGATCTTTTCAAAAAAATATTATGAAAATTTTTAAATCAAGACTAGCATTTTAAATGGGCGTAATATTCAATGTTTGGCCCTTTTAAAATGCTAGTCTTGATTTTAAAATTTTCAAAATATTTTTTTCGAAGAGATCGGAAAATTTCACGATTGTTTCATGTATTAACATTGAAATCGGACCATTAATTGCTGAGATATCGTCATTAGAAAATGGTGGGCTGTTTGGGTGAGACTTAGAAAACATCAATTTTCGTGTTTCTTTTTCTTTAAGCCGCTGTATCTCAGCAACCAGAGGTCCAATCTTCAATGTCTCTTAGACAATTTTATAGCAAATTTTCTGAACTTTTCAAAAAATATATTTTCAGAAATGGTCAATCATGGTCACTATTTTTAAAAATTGAAAAACTGCAAATATTTCGCTAAAATCAAACTTTTGGTGGCTATATCTAGAAAACGGAGCCCTTTATCAAAAAATATGTAAAGTACTTTTCGATTGCAAATTCAATTTTGCATTAAAAAATAATGTCAAACTTGTTTTTGCATGAAACTTCGATTTTTTCCAAAAATCACTATTTTTTCAAAAATTCATAACTCGGCGGCAGATTTTTTGACCATGTTTCTCTATGGCTCAAAAGTTTCGGATTTTTGTCCCCTAAAACATATAAAAAAAATCTCGAAAATCAAAAAATACGTATTTTGGGAAATTGAGTTTTAGTTAAAAAAAAAGTTGATAAAAAAATCCTCAATTTTTTTTTTCCGTGTACCTATTTTTTCTCAAAAGTCCTCAACAATACCTACAACTTTGCCCAAGACACCAAATTGATCAAAAAATTCACTCAAAAGTTACAGCTGTTTGAATATTTACATACCATTTTTGTATGGACAGCTGCCAAAATTGTATGGAGACTTGTATGGGTGAACCAATGACACAAAATAGCATATTTGGGTATAGGGAAGGCCCCCACAAAGTTTGAGCCAAATCAAAAAATACAAATAAAATCCATTTCCGGTTTTGGTAGAGAATTGCTCTCTAATGTTATTTAAAAATCGTAATTCTAAGATTTTGGCCGCCAATGTCATATATGAATTATTGAGAAAATGCATTTAATAATGTAAAAAATCGAACATTCAAATTCAACTGAAACAGAAACACATAATTCTAATTTGATGTCAAAGTCGAGAAATTCTAAAACACAAAATAAAGTTCATGATTCGAAAAAGAAATTTCATCGGGACGATAACGATAATCACCGACAATAAGGCCGAGCTACCATGGCCGTGAGGTAACGGGTTTCGCCGTGTAAACGGAAGGTGATGGGTTCGATTCCTGTCTGGCTCGGCAAAGTCAGATCCCTCCAAAGAGCAAATATCAACTAGCGGTGTGCTGAATTTCAGAGGTTGTGAGTTCGATGCTCGTACCGGGATGATGAAGTTTTCATATTTTTTTTTTTTCAAAGTTGATGTAAAAAGTTTCATTTTTGGCTGTATCTGAGTTTAAAACAGCGAAGGAAAAATCTTCATATAAAAAATCTTTTGACGCTAATTAAGATAAAAAAAAATAAAAGGGAACTTGGCTCTCCTTTCTCGCGCACGAAAATCGGTAAAAAGAATCTAAAAAAAAAACCTTCACCAGGATTATCCGGCGGAACATCGATTTCTCTACTACACTTGCGGGTGTAATGTCATACGTCCAAATATAACCTGTTACTGTTCATAGATGAACAATGATTGTAAACAAAACGAAATAAATTAGCTAAGTGGTGCTAACAATGAGAATCGCAAAAAATCATCTACTGATTTTTTGAAAAGTTTGAGAACGATTTTCTTTTGCGTGTTTCGTCTCCACTCTCATTCGCGGGTGAAGAAAGTTCATCGTTTGATATGCATATGGGTCATTCCAGGTCAACTGAGTACACTTTTGGACTCGACCTTCACCGATTTGGACCAAACATGGAGGGAACGTTCATCTATCGATAGTTAACAGAAATTCCAAGTTTGGTGCTGATTGGACGATTTTCTTAAAAACTTTTTTTTATTTTAATCATAACTTTGCAAATACTTGAGCAAAAGACTTTCTACAGGTTGCATTTTATAGAAAATTGTCCTAGGAATTCGATAAAAATAAAATTTTAACTCTTAAATGCCCACTAATATTATATTTTAACGTTTGGAGTATTAAAAGTCAGTTATTGAACAATTCCTTGTGTTTTTATATGTTTTATTTTATCACCATCTTGTTCCCCGGACAATTTTACGTAATAATAAATGTACACCTCAAACTAAAATGAACTATTGGACAGATACAGCGATTTTACTGAAAAAAGTTTGATTTTGCGCAGCACTCGGAAGAACATGGTGTACTTTTCAACAAAAAAGGATGAATCCCGCATAGTTCGGTTTTTATATGTGTGAAACTTATTTCGGATTTGAATTCATAGGACAGAGTGCAGCGCAAAATCAAACTTTTTTCAGTAAAATCGCTGTATCTCACCAAAAGATCATTTTAGTTTGAGGTCTACATTGATTATTATGTAAAATTGTCCGGGGAACACGATGGTGATAAAATAAAACAAATAAAAATATAAGGAATTGGTTAAAACTGAATTTTAATACTTAAGGGTGCACAGCAACGAAGGAAGTTGTTGTCTTCTTATTCCAAAATGGTCAAAGTTATGAACCCAATCCTGCAACAACGGGATTGTAAAATTAGTCAAACTTTGTTGTGAATTACTTTTTGGACAGTACTTTAGGGGATCAATAAAAAAAAATGTCGATAGTACCCGTAATTTTGAAGATACTAAAATGTCTGTAATAAAAATCCGGGTGCAAAATCTCTGGTTGATGTGCACCCTTTTAAAACATTAAAGTACAATATTAGTGGGCATTCAAAAGTTAAAATTTTAATTTTATTGAATTCCTTGGACAATTTTCTATAAAATGCAACCTGTAGAAAGTCTTGTGCTCAAATAGTTGCAAAGTGTGCAAAGTGATTAAAAGAAAAAAAGTTTGTTAGAAAATCATTAAAAAAAGAGGATGGTGCCTAAAATAGAGGGATGGTCCAATCAGCACCAAACTTAGGATTTCTGTTGACTAACGATAGATGAACGTTCCCGCCAAGTTTGGTCCAAATCGGTGAAGGTCGAGTCCAAAAGTGTACTCAGTTGACCTGGAATGACTTATAATGGAAATTTAAAAAATGAGTTTTTTTCGAAAATAAACGGTATTTTGTGACAATTCAAATATTTTTACAAAAAAAAGTGTTTTTTTGTGTGAAAATGCATGCAAAATTTCTCATCGTTTGATAGCCATATTGCAAATTATGAAAATTTTAACATTTTCAAAATATACGATATTATGTGAAATTAAAAAATGTATACTTTCAAACTTACTGAAAAATAAATTGAAGCATTGAAAATTTAGCATGAAAATAATCCAAATAATAACTCTCTATTCTCACAGTATCGAGCCAAAAATCATTAAAATCCATAAACTTGAAAGGGGTCACTGTACTTTCATGAGAATTTGAAAAATGAACCTCGAATTCGTGATCACGTATACTTCTTAGAACAATGTTTCACGGATATCAAAGGGGATCGGGGCATCATTTTCCGATTTCGTGTGTTGACCCGAATCGGAAACGTTAATAAAAAATATTTTTTTAAGCCGATGCAAATATAAAAAAAATATAACAATTAAAATTACAACCCATAGATTAAACACTTGGATGAAAAAAGTGTTTTTAAATGCATATAACACTAGTTCAGTTGTTTTTCAATCATTAGTTTTCAAAACAAAGGAAAAAAATTAAAACATTTTTTCAGTAGCCTGTTTGAATTGAACCAGTACTGTATTTCTATTTCCATATTTTTTTTATTTTTTAAGAATTTTAAATTTTAGGTTTAATGCAAAAGAGTAAAATTCTGCTTGATTTATTTAAAGTTCAACGGAGCACATCAACCAGAGCTTCTAAATCAAGATTTTTGTTACAGACATTCTAGTATCTTCAAAACTACGGGAACTATCAATTTGATTTTTTATTCATGCTCTAAAGTACTGTCGATACGAAAATTACAGTTTGACTATTTTTACAACCGGGATGCAGTGATGTCAACCATCGCGACGCTCATTTTTGGTTCGCGGCACATTTTTTGTTTGTAGTGCTTTTCAGTTACGGAATTTGACAAAGTTGTGTATGAAGGACTTGTAGAACACTGTCGGGATGTTGCAGTAATGGGTCTGTAAGTTAGACAATTTTGGAATAAAAAGACATCAACTTCATTGGTTGTTGTGTACCCTTAATAAACAGTTGAAAAAATCATGAGGCGTCCCCGGCTGAGAGGGAACCACATCCGGGTTCGGGAGGGTGTGATAGGGGAAAAGTGACGATAATTGACCGCGCATCAGCCCGCGCCACGGCCTTAAAAAGTGCATCATTTCAATTCAAAGCCCGAGTAAGTGATGGCCCGGCGGCGGCGAGCGACGAAATGCGCGCCAGGTTCCGCCGAGCCAATTACGCACTTCCTATCTCGCACGAGCGGTCAAACTGAGCTTCACAGATAAGAAGATAGCGTTTTTTGAGTATGTTTTGTTTTTTATGCAAGGTTTACAATTAGGTGAATTGCTTTGGATATTCATTTTTTTTTTACTTTCAAAATTTGTTGATACCATAATCTGGGGTGAATCGGGACTACAGTCTGAATAGGGACAGCAGTTTTTAGAGCACTTAAAGCTTTTAAATTTGGATATGGATGTATACATTTTGTTGGCCTGAATCTGTTCTAACCGAAACCAACCAGAAAAATCAAAATATTGTGTTCCAACATGGTAAAAACTGCTGTCCCAATTCGCCCCATGTGTCCCGATTGACCCCAGTTTACGGTATCATACATTTTACTTTTAGATGGTCTATTTGTCTGTGATCCAAACCCCCCATCATAATCATATCGCATATCTCATCGCTCTCACCAAGTCTCTCTCGCAGGTCTCAAACTGATAAAAAGTCGGTCGCGGGCATTGAGTTGAGTAATCGCAAGCGTCGAATCTCAACTGAGCCATCAATCATGAACTTTTCCGCTCGGTTCGACGTCTCTTCAAAGTCGTCGTCGTCGTCGTCCAAAGGGAAGGTAAGGTGACGGGTTCCCACCATTACAGGAAACTCGCCGAATGTCATAAATTAGACCGTTTGGTTGCGACGGCGGAATTTCACTCTGTTATCCGATATGGCGTTGAAAGATTGTCGAGTGATAATTTTGGTTGAAGGTGGTTTCAAGTTCTGATTGTGACCTTTTAGGGAGTTTTTCGGAGAATTAAAATGCTGTTAAAAAGGAAATCGATTGAAATTGATCTCACCATTTCGGAAATTAAAATTTTAAGTAAAAATATTCTTAGAATATTCAAAATATTTGATGTTTTTAAACCTCGATTATGTTCAAAAAGTAAAAAAAAATGCAGCTAGATTTTCAAAAGAGTATCATTGAAAAACGGAAGATTATCGTTTATTTATCGTATATCGTTATAATCTAGACATCTAGACATAATCTTTTTTCGATGGATCAACTATAATCTCGTTTGAACGAGCTGTCAAGTAGGACCTTTTCTGTCATGAAGGGCCGCAAAGTTTTTTTTTTTAATTTAAAATATCAATTTTAAACCCTTTGCGGTCGTACAAAGGTACTCAGAAAAATAAGCTTTATCGTTGTGAACAATAATATCATAAATTTAAGCATAATTTTAGGACCTAATTGTTAGAGAGGTAGAAACTAGGGTAGAAATCTTCCTCAAGAAGAAATTTGCAATTATTTGAAAAACGTTGATCAAAATCGAATTTCAAAATTTGCAAACCCTGATCAAAATTTGAAAAAAAAAAACAATTTCTTAAATAAGAAAATAATTTTTCATAGTTTGAACTTCGGCAATGCTATCTAGTTGGTCATGCTCTCCTATGATCTTTCATGGCACAAAGAACTTGAATGCAAGATATCATGCAAGTTGAGCTTTCTCGTAAGCTTGATTTGTGGTGCTGCTTTGGAAAACTATTTTCATTTTGTTCGGAAGCTTCGCCTAGGTTTTTCTTAAATGCTTAATTTTGTATTAAATTATATCACACTGCGTGCTAAAAATAAATAAAAAATTTATATCACAAATTAAGACTATCGAACTAAAAACGGTCACTAACATAGTCATTCAAAATTCCTCGTAGAGTTTAAAGGTATGAAAACTAATTTTAAAATCAATACCCTAGATCCTCACTCAAATGTATTTTACCAAGCTTAATCTTATGAATAGTTTTAACTCTCTGAATGGTGGTTGGCCCTCAAAATGCTGCTGCTGGCTGATGACTTGAAAAGCGCACATCAACAACAATTAAAAGCCCCCGAAATAAGAGAAGAATGCGCACCCTATTCATTCTGGAAAGAAAGTGGGGTGATTTTGCTTCCCACACTAAATGAGCAATTGAGCGCAGCTTGAAGGGCGCCTAAATCGTATACTAAATCGCTTAAGAGATCTAAGCTTGTCTTAAATTTTCTTTTCTGGAGTTGACCCGGTGATGGCTTTTTGACATGGGTTGCTCACGGGAATTTCTTAATTGCATTTAAAGGGTTTTTATGGCTTCATTCAACAACTGTAAAATCATTGTTTTGAAGGGACTAATCGCTGTTTAAAGCAGAGCGAGCCGTTTTATCAGGGACAGGCAGTTTTATGGCATTTTTCTGTAATATCTTTCAAGCATTGTCGACTTAAAAATCTTTTCAGCATGTTAGGTTTAATGTTTTTCTCGAATCATCAATTCAAATATTTTTATCATTCATACAAAAATATTTCAAAATTAATCAATTAATTGGTTTTTATAACTATGCCGATAAATTTGTTACTTGTTACTTGTTACTTGTTACTTGTTACTTGTTACTTGTTATTTGTTAGTTGTTAGTTGTTACTTGTTACTTGTTACTTGTTACTTGTTACTTGTTACTTGTTACTTGTTACTTGTTACTTGTTATTTGTTAGTTGTTACTTGTTACTTGTTACTTGTTACTTGTTACTTGTTACTTGTTACTTGTTACTTGTTACTTGTTACTTGTTACTTGTTACTTGTTACTTGTTACTTGTTACTTGTTACTTGTTACTTGTTACTTGTTACTTGTTACTTGTTACTTGTTACTTGTTACTTGTTACTTGTTACTTGTTACTTGTTACTTGTTACTTGTTACTTGTTACTTGTTACTTGTTACTTGTTACTTGTTATTTGTTATTTGTTATTTGTTATTTGTTATTTGTTATTTGTTATTTGTTATTTGTTATTTGTTATTTGTTATTTGTTATTTGTTATTTGTTATTTGTTATTTGTTATTTGTTATTTGTTATTTGTTATTTGTTATTTGTTATTTGTTATTTGTTATTTGTCATGCTTGTGTTCCTATCTGGTTAGCATAAGAGAGTACAGATAAATCGATTTGTTATTTGTCATTATGTTCGCCACTTTTTGAAAAATGTTCAAAAAGCAGTCACAAAAAAAAACGATTTCAAGTAATTTTTAAAACTAAAAGTCCGCTTTTACCTCTCTTTGTATTACAAACAAAAATAAAAACATCGACCCTCGCTCACCAAACAGCGGCGTCGCGACGCCCAATGTTTCGCACACCACGACGCTAAAACATCGCACTCGGCCACCTTCGATCGTGGTGGTTTCGCGCGGGCACACTCACCTTCGTCGTCCGTTCACGATCCAGTACCAGTGCAACTTCGGAACGGTGTAGACGGTAACCGCTTGAAAAGGTAGATCCACTCTTCTGGATGATTTCTTGAGGTCCACGTGACAGAGAGGTTGTTGTTATAGTTGTTGTTGTTGTCTTCGTCTTCGTGCGGTTTTACGACTGTGAGAGTGTGACATTTTTTCTTCTTCTGTTGGGGGTTTCTCGCTTGTTTCTTGCGTCTGTGTATTGTGTTGAAAGGCTGCCCCGACGTTGAAGTCGCCGTCGGAACCAGATCAAGGAGTTACTTAGAGGCTCTTTGATAGTGGTGTTAGTGCTGGCCCAGTTCTACTAGGCTAGTGGTGAAGTTCTGCTAAGAACAGGAAGACTTGGTCACCCTTGTTTGTGTGCGCCAAAAACCAGTTTGGCGCGGTTGGAGACTTGGCGAGCTGCGTGAGGGTGAAGCGACGAAGCACCAAATTTCAAACCTTTTGTGTCTATTTTTCAGATTTAGCGAAAGAAAAGGCCGTAAAAAGGCCAACTTGAGAGCGTGCTACTAAAGTGTGATAATTGTTTCGATAAACGGCAACTTATCGGTTGACGGCGAGGAAGTTGTGCAACTCTTGAGAGGCGGCGATCCGGCGATGAAATAATAAAGGAAGCAAGCAAAATTGAAACCGTTTCGAACGAGCGGGGGGAGCTCAAATTAAATCGTATTAATTTTGAAAGTGATAAACAAGTGCCTCGTTGTTGTTGATATTGCTGTGTACGAGGGTAAAATTCAAGTTTAAACAAGTGACGGTGGTGGTGAAGTTCCCCTTCACTTCTTGGAAGGAAACGCAAATGCGTTCGATTGCAAGGCGTTTTTTGCAGTGACAAGAGAAAAAAAGTCATTTCGATTCAAATTCGACGACGACGCCAGGAGAAAGGTGGTTGTCGAAATGGTGCGATGGCGCAGGGGGAGGCACGACGGAGGAAGGGGCGGAGGAGGAGCAGGAGGAAATTGTTGGAGGTCGTCGGTAAAGTTGCTGGCGATTGTTTACATTCTACACGTCACTGCTAGTTGGATAGATGGTGTCAATTGTCAAGGTAAGTGCGGCTGGAGGAAACGTTGCGAATGAGGGTTTATTTCACTTTTGTAGTGACTTCAATCGTCGAGTTATCTTCAGCTTTATTATAATCATTAGATATAATCAAGCATTGTATACATGATGACTCACTATATTTTAAAATTCTTTTAGTAACATAAAAATAACTTGATTATCCAAAGGTCTTCGAAGGAACTTTCAAATGAAAAAAAAAACCGTTCCATTTTTATTATTATTTTGTTTAGAAAATTTATTGTTTTCCAGCCTAATTTTCGGATCATTTCGTATTGATCGTGTTATTTTCAGTGGATCATTCAGTGGATCAGGCGTGGCTGAATGGTTACGCTGTTCGCTTAGTAGGTGGATGATCATGGGTTTGACTCCCATCTTCTCCAGTCTTCTATCGGATGGGGAGGTAAAACTCGGTCCCGGCCTTAGTGGCTGATAGACCGTTAATGACATAGACCGTTAAGTTCCAGGTGTAGGAGTCGTCAACACATCAAACAAAGCCTGCTCCAGTTGAGTCGCTGTTCGAAGGTTGGACTTGCAATCCAAAAATCGCCAGTTCAAATCCTGGGGTGGATTGGGTTGCTTTCCACATTAAAGCCTTTTGACTCGAGATTCGAGCAGAAAGTTGCAATAGAGAGCACAAAAGACCTGAAAATAGTTTATGTGAGTTTTTTTGTTAATGAACTTACGATCTTTAGTTGCTGAGATATTGCCATGCAAAGGTTTAAAAACAGGAAAATTGATGTTTTCTAAGTGGCTCACCCAAACAACCCACCATTTTCTAACGTCGATATCTCAGCAACTAATGGTCCGATTTACAAAATTAAATTATGAAACAATCGTGATTTTTTTCCGATCTTTTCGAAAACAATATTTTCAAAATTTTTAAAACAAGACAAAACTTTCAAAAGGGCGTAATATTGAATGTTAGGGCCTTTTGAAATGTTAGTCCTGATTTTAAAATTATGAAAATATTGTTTTCGAAAAGATCGGAAAAATTCACGAATGTTTCATATTTTAACATTGTAAATCGGACCATTAATTGCTGAGATATCGACGTTAGAAAATGGTGGGTTGTTTGGGTGGGACTTAGAAAACATAAATTTTCCTGTTTTTAAACACTCGTATGGCAATATCTCAGCAACTAAGGGTCGTATCAACAAAGTTCAAAAAAGCAAAATATAGAGAATATAGAAATATGTTTTTCAAAATTGGGCCAACATGTGCACTAATTTAAAAAAAAATGAAAGTTACCTAAAAAAGGCTTCAATTTGAAAACGGTGCACTTTATCAAAAATTCACTGAAGTACTTTTTGATTGCAAATTTTGTGTAACATCGAAAAATTAAGTTGAAATTTTTTTGCGAAAAATATTTTGATTTTTTGAAAAAATCTGTATTGATTCAAAAATTCATAACTCGGTCAAAGATTTTTTGCACAACCAGAAAATTTCTGAAAAGTTGGCATTTGATGTCCCCTAAAACATATGAAAAAACTAACTTAATCCACCTATGTGGTTGTTGCCTTCCTCACGTTTTACTAACATTTGGTGATATGATGGGTTTGGACACAAATTCTTTCTATCTTCTATATATATATATACAAAATTTCGACGGTTTTGTTGGAACGCGAATCAATTCAACACGGAACGTCGGATCGAAATGCTCTTTGTTGCGTTGGGTTCGTATGGTAAGTTCGTGAGTCCAAGGAAGGTTCTTACGCCAAAAAGTTACAACTTTGGCCACTCTGGAACCGATTCCGGAAAATTTGCCGATTGTATGGGAAAGGATTAAATCAAGTTTTGATCACAGGAGGCTGAATAAGCAAAAAAGTCAAAAACGTCAACAAACGAATAAAGGCAGAACGAAGTTTGTCAGGAAAGGCTTGTTTCTCAATAAAGAAATACACAAATGTCACTTAAGCGGTCATAACTTGAGACAGGGTTGCCAGATCTTCAATGTTTTGGACTCATTGGAAAGGTCTTTCGATTACCTATCCAACGATGGGTTGGATGATGGATCCGGATATAGTTTACATACATTTAAGTGAGATCCGGCATCAAAAAAAGTACATAAATATCACTTAAGTGGTCATAACTTGAGACAGGGTTGCCAGATCTTCAATGTATTGGACTCATTGGAAAGGTCTTTCGATTACCTATCCAACGATGGGTTGGATGATGGATCCGGATATAGTTTACATACATTTAAGTGAGATCCGGATATATGTGAAAACACATTTTTATACATAACTTTTGAACTACTTATCGAAACTTCAATCTGTATAAAACTCGATCTATGGGACCCTAAACCAAGTCGAATGCAACAAGTTCGGGTCAAATCGGTTCAGCCAGTGCCGAGAAACATGAGCTAGTTCGTTGGTCACATACATACATACACACACACATACACACACACATACACACACATACACACACACATACACACACACATACACACAGACATTTGTTCAGTTTTCGATTCTGAGTCGATATGTATACATGAAGGTGGGTCTACGACGTTTTTATACAAAGTTCATTTTTAGAGCAGGATTATAGCCTTACCTCAGTGAGGAAGGCAAAATCACCAATTTTTTTTACCGCGTATCATTTTTTTTTCTCAGTGTAGTCTTTATCCATACCTTCAACATTGCCCAAGATACAAAATCGATCAAACAATTCCTTCAAAGTATACAGATTTTTGAATGTTCATGCATAATTTTTGTATGGACAGCTGCCAAATTTGTATGGGAAATTATATGGACAAACTAATTATGCAAAATGGCTTCTTTGAGAATACCGAAGGCACCAAAAAAGTTTCAGCCTGATTAAAAAATACAAAAAAAATCGAATGACCGAAATCTAAGAAAATTGCTCATTTGAATTGTTGCTTTATACGAAATCATATACTGAACATGAAATTCGAAGTCCCAGCTCGTTCTCGCTCGAACGATCGACAAGTGGTCAAGTCGAAGCATAAACGCCAGCACATTTAGGCTATCGCGTTTTACGGGTGAAAGTTTTCTTTTTGGCTTATTATAATAGATCGACAAAGTGCAATATCGATACATATTTTTTAAGTTGAAGACTGAGTACCCTTTATATTTTTCTGATAATGTGAATCCTATATGTTTTTTTCTAAACTTAATGTAATCATCTTACAACCTATAAATTAGAACCGAAATTTAAAAAAAATGGTATTTAAGATCGAGCCAAAAAAGACTCGATGTTATTTCACATCTTGGTGATATTAAATCGGGTTTTTACCTTAAAATGGCTGTAACTTTTGACCCTTAAGTTCAAATTAACTTGTCAACAAATAAAAATGTTTGTTTTTAGAGCTCTTAAAGTGCCGCCATTATCACTTTTCTCAAAAACTTAACCCTGAATCACCACGTTAGAAAACTGTTTTTTTTAAGGTTTGCTCAGATGGTTTTCATAAATTTGGTCATAGAAGGCGTAGATTTTGAGATCAAATGTTGGTGTTTTCGACAAATTTGCTTTGATTAGCAAGCCCAACAACTTTTTAGAAGACGAAAAAAGTCCCAACAATATTCCTGAATAGTTGGATTTTCAAAATCGTGAACCACCCTAATTTTCATCCAAACCAAAAGTTGTCCCTTTTTATTTACAACAACTTTTCTCAAGACAGCAAAGCTCCATCATCATTTTTCAGAAAATCCAGTTTTCCACTTAATTTTGCGATCTGGACTACTGTGCATCGTCAAGTTTGATATTCTTTTGTAAAATATTTTAAGACAAACAACTTTTATCGAAGATTGCAAAACGATCCGAGTTAACACTGACGAGTTATTAACGAAGTTGTTTTGTATGAAATGATGTTTTTTCACCAACTTTAACGGTCTATAGCTACCCTTAAACATTAGACTCAAAAAGTGGCAGAACACTGAAATAAAGGTGAATTTACACATTTTTAGTGGTTACCTATTCCAATATGTAATATTACCATGATTATTTTTACTGCGTACATTAAATTTCGCATAAATGATACGTCAGAAAAAATACTGCTTAAATTACTGCTAACCGTCATCTGGGGCGAAACGGGACACTTGGGGTGAATTGGGAAAGCAGTTTTAACCATATTTTTGCACAATCTTTTGAAATTTGTGAGTGGTTTCGGCACAGAACAACAACATTACTGCATCAATTGCCATTAAAACGACTGTCCATATTCAGACTGCAGTCCCGATTCACCCCAGAAATGAAAAATAACAGAGAGATGGGGGGGAGGGTCGGATCCAACGTCAAAAAGTGTTACAAAGAGGGAGAATGGGGCCAAATTTGGCCAATTAGGCTGGTACAAATATTTTTAATAGTTTTTGTGTCATTAAAATTGGCCCGAAAAATCAGGGGGCAAAAAAATATTTTTACAATAAACTTCAAAATTTTAATGAAAATTCAAGTGCAACCAGCTGAAATCAAATTAAAATACATTCTCCTGCGTTTATAATTATTTTTAGCATGTTTGGGTTTATTAAAAAATCTTAAGATTTTTAGAAAATTTTCGATGCAAAATCTTTTTTTTTTTCGATACAATTTTTGTTTTTGTCAGATCTTAGATTTTTTGAAAACTAATGATTGCAAAACAACTGAACTAGTGTGAAATGCATTTTAAAACACTTTTTTCATTTAAATGTGAAGACTTGGCTTGTTATTTAAATTTTTATATTTTTTAATTTTTTTGCCCCAAAATATGTAAAATTTTGGAAGGTTGAAAATTTGGTTGGTTGAACATTACCTCTTTTTAAATTAATTTTACATGTTTTTTTTTTGTAAAAATGTGAACTTGATAAAATTCAGTAAAAGTGATACTATACTTTTTTGACACAAAATCTGTCACTATTCCCATAAAATGTACAACAGAATTGCATGCACATTTCATTGAATACCGTAATCTGGGGTGAATCGGTACTACAGTCTGAATAGGGACAGCAGTTTCTAGAGCACTTGAAGCTTTTAAATTTGGAAATGGATGTACACATTTTGTTGGCCTGAGTCTGTTCTAACCGAAACCAACCAGAAAAATCAAAATATTGTGCTCCAACATGGTTAAAACTGCTGTCCCAATTCGCCCCATGTGTCCCGATTGACCCCAGTTTACGGTACCCCTAATCTGTGATTTGTTCCCACAGCCGTATATGTATCTCGACTTCACGCATCTTGTTGCTTCTTCAACCCCCTTTTTAAGGCTTTGAGTCATGAGTGTAACCAATTAAAATCAACCAACTTTGCTTCTCACGTTCTATGTCACGACTAAGTATTTACTAATTTAGGAAAGGTAGACATTTTTTTTGGGAGCTCGATTTGGTGCTTTAATATGACATAGGCAGTCTCAAGGTAATTTAAAGGAATTATTTACGTCTTCGATGCATTTTTTTCGCATTGGGATGTCACGGTTTACGAAAGTGATTCCAATTGAAAAAAAAGCTTCAAACAAAAGTACAGAGCAGACTTAATGGACCCAGAGGTCACTTTCGGCTGTCTGCTCCCAAAATCTCGATCTAGATCATCAAACGGTGACGGACGTGATCAGCGTTGTAGAGAGGATCGCCCGTGTCTCGTTTTGAGTGAGACTCGCGACTGTTATGACTACTGACTTTGACTTAGTACGTGATGTATCATTATTTCAGCCGTTCAGCTGTTCGGTAATCGAGTTCAGGGTGATCGAATTTGGACGTGGAAAGTGACACATTGAGATTGAAACTAGTAAAGGTTTGACTATTTGGAGTTATGCAGAATGTGTGAGTTAAATCTTCGTGAAGACAACAGTTCCACCAATTTCTCTCGGGTGTTGATCAGACTGGTTGTGCAACAACCCCTGAAGTGCTTTTATCTAGTTTTTGTCAAGTATACACTCTGGATTAAACGAGCCCTCGGCCTCACAAATCACACCAAAACGACTTGCCGGCTGTCCAATTAATCCGTCGCCAATGGCCGGAACACGACCAAAACCAAAACGCTTGAGAAATCTCAAATCTCTTCTTAACGAAACTGCAGTCCCACTTTGGTCAATATAAAAAGGCAAAGCAAATCCAAAGACCATGAAGTTTGCGCGCGAGTCGTCGTCGATGAAAGAAATGGAAAGTATTTTCGCGTGGTCGATTGGGTTTTTTTGCGTCCCAATGTAATTGAAGAGTTGTCATTGAGCCCCGGCGAGTTGCATTTTTGGCACTTGAATAAAGCGTTCGAAGCGAGTGTGCGGGTGAAAATGGCGAAAAAGCGCAATGACAGCGATGTGAATGTGTCGATTTCTAATGGAATTTGTGGTTTGTTAGGATGAGGTCATCCTGTCGTTTTGGAAGAAAGGATTTAAGATTTTTCGATCTAGTCTTGGAAAAATGTAGCCACAAAAGGCCAAATTCTTATCTTTTTAGAGCTTTGGGTGGTCCCTTCCATATTGAAACCCTTTTATGATATGAATCTTTCAGGAAAAGTTTTCCTCATTTAATTTCTTACTACTCTCTGACAAAAGTAGCTCAACATAACTTCACACGATAATTTTATATTTGCTTCCCAAAATTATCAAGCCGTTATTCTCGGAATGACACCCTGCTTTATTTCCTTGTCCTGGATCTTTTGTGTTGTTTTAATTCCTCCTGGAAAAGTGCCAAACTATTTGACCTCAATAAAACCCCACCCAAAAAAAGAACCAGTCTTATTTTCGCCACTTCTAACTTGTGTCTTTCCCCTGTTCCAACTCTTATGCAACCTCTCTCGAACACGACACATCATCACCGCGTTTGATCATAATTCTTTTTGCTACCTTTTTCTGAACTCTTCTTTTTTTCTCACGCACACACCTCGCCCATAAAAAAGTGGCCTCTAATCTGGACTCGAAAATCTCTTTCTCAAACTTTCTTGGCTTTTCGTTTTACTCTTGCGAGCTTTTTTTTTTGTTTTGGGCCGGGTTGAGCCTTGAAATGACGAGCTTTGCAAGAGAAGATTTGAAATAGAAGAAAAATTTGACGTTTTCCCAGCAATTAACCTCACTTTTTTAGAGTTAGATTGTCAATTACACTACTCGACAAAACAAAACTTGTGTCAACGGATTCACGATATCTCATCCGTTCCTGAGAGAAAAGGCATCCCCGAATCCGATGCAATCGACAGAATTTGATTTTATGTCCACGCGGACTGATGAAAAATTGGTACATTTTTTAACATAAAAAATCGAACAATTTAAAAAAAACCATGCGTCTCCTCCCAATTATATGAGCCATCTACAAGAATATGGAAGCGCCTGGTGCATAGCCATTTCCTTTAAGCACAACGGAAACAACCAATACAAATGTATAAAAAAGTTGTCAAGTTCTCGGGGGGTCCACAGCTAGCATTTTTTGTACGATTATAAAAAATAAATATTAAAAGTTTAAAATTAATTTATTTAAAAAACATATTTTTTGATTTATTTGTTTACTAAAATTTTATGTATCTCAAAGATCTATGGGTACTTCGGGATGTCCATGGTCATCCAAGGACTGCCTGGAGTTAAGATCTACGAGTCTACCGCCGTAACAAGCAAGAGGTCGTCGGATTTTGACCCCGGATCATGTGCGTATAGCATCAGTGCATATGGTAGACTACTGTATGAATGTGTTGGGATGTTCATGGTCATCCAAGGACTCCCTGGAGTTAAGATCTACGAGTCTACCGCCGTAACAAGCAAGAGGTCGTTGGATTTTGACCCCGGATCATGTGCGTATAGCATCAGTGCATATGGTAGACTACTATATGAATGTGTTGGGATGTTCATGGTCATCCAAGGACTCCCTGGAGTTAAGATCTACGAGTCTACCGCCGTAACAAGCAAGAGGTCGTCGGATTTTGACCCCGAATCTTGTGTGTATAGCATCAGTGCATATGGTAGACTACTGTATGAATGTGTTGGGATGTTCATGGTCATCCAAGGACTCCCTGGAGTTAAGATCTACGAGTCTACCGCCGTAACAAGCAAGAGGTCGTCGGATTTTGACCCCGGATCATGTGCGTATAGCATCAGTGCATATGGTAGACTACTGTATGAATGTGTTGGGATGTTCATGGTCATCCAAGGACTCCCTGGAGTTAAGATCTACGAGTCTACCGCCGTAACAAGCAAGAGGTCGTCGGATTTTGACCTCGGATCATGTGCGTATAGCATCAGTGCATATGGTAGACTACTGTATGAGTGTGTTGGGATGTTCATGGTCATCCAAGGACTCCCTGGAGTTAAGATCTACGAGTCTACCGCCGTAACAAGCAAGAGGTCGTCGGATTTTGACCTCGGATCATGTGCGTATAGCATCAGTGCATATGGTAGACTACTATATGAATGTGTTGGGATGTTCATGGTCATCCAAGGACTCCCTGGAGTTAAGATCTACGAGTCTACCGCCGTAACAAGCAAGAGGTCGTTGGATTTTGACCCCGGATCATGTGCGTATAGCATCAGTGCATATGGTAGACTACTATATGAATGTGTTGGGATGTTCATGGTCATCCAAGGACTCCCTGGAGTTAAGATCTACGAGTCTACCGCCGTAACAAGCAAGAGGTCGTCGGATTTTGACCCCGGATCATGTGCGTATAGCATCAGTGCATATGGTAGACTACTGTATGAATGTGTTGGGATGTTCATGGTCATCCAAGGACTCCCTGGAGTTAAGATCTACGAGTCTACCGCCGTAACAAGCAAGAGGTCGTCGGATTTTGACCTCGGATCATGTGCGTATAGCATCAGTGCATATGGTAGACTACTATATGAATGTGTTGGGATGTTCATGGTCATCCAAGGACTCCCTGGAGTTAAGATCTACGAGTCTACCGCCGTAACAAGCAAGAGGTCGTTGGATTTTGACCCCGGATCATGTGCGTATAGCATCAGTGCATATGGTAGACTACTATATGAATGTGTTGGGATGTTCATGGTCATCCAAGGACTCCCTGGAGTTAAGATCTACGAGTCTACCGCCGTAACAAGCAAGAGGTCGTTGGATTTTGACCCCGGATCATGTGCGTATAGCATCAGTGCATATGGTAGACTACTATATGAATGTGTTGGGATGTTCATGGTCATCCAAGGACTCCCTGGAGTTAAGATCAACGAGTCTACCGCCGTAACAAGCAAGAGGTCGTCGGATTTTGACCCCGAATCTTGTGTGTATAGCATCAGTGCATATGGTAGACTACTGTATGAATGTGTTGGGATGTTCATGGGCATCCAAGGACTCCCTGGAGTTAAGATCTACGAGTCTACCGCCGTAACAAGCAAGAGGTCGTCGGATTTTGACCTCGGATCATGTGCGTATAGCATCAGTGCATATGGTAGACTACTATATGAATGTGTTGGGATGTTCATGGTCATCCAAGGACTCCCTGGAGTTAAGATCTACGAGTCTACCGCCGTAACAAGCAAGAGGTCGTTGGATTTTGACCCCGGATCATGTGCGTATAGCATCAGTGCATATGGTAGACTACTATATGAATGTGTTGGGATGTTCATGGTCATCCAAGGACTCCCTGGAGTTAAGATCTACGAGTCTACCGCCGTAACAAGCAAGAGGTCGTCGGATTTTGACCCCGAATCTTGTGTGTATAGCATCAGTGCATATGGTAGACTACTGTATGAATGTGTTGGGATGTTCATGGGCATCCAAGGACTCCCTGGAGTTAAGATCTACGAGTCTACCGCCGTAACAAGCAAGAGGTCGTCGGATTTTGACCTCGGATCATGTGCGTATAGCATCAGTGCATATGGTAGACTACTATATGAATGTGTTGGGATGTCCATGGTCATCCAAGGACTCCCTGGAGTTAAGATCTACGAGTCTACCGCCGTAACAAGCAAGAGGTCGTCGGATTTTGACCCCGGATCATGTGCGTATAGCATCAGTGCATATGGTAGACTACTGTATGAATGTGTTGGGATGTTCATGGTCATCCAAGGACTCCCTGGAGTTAAGATCTACGAGTCTACCGCCGTAACAAGCAAGAGGTCGTCGGATTTTGACCCCGGATCATGTGCGTATAGCATCAGTGCATATGGTAGACTACTGTATGAATGTGTTGGGATGTTCATGGTCATCCAAGGACTCCCTGGAGTTAAGATCTACGAGTCTACCGCCGTAACAAGCAAGAGGTCGTCGGATTTTGACCTCGGATCATGTGCGTATAGCATCAGTGCATATGGTAGACTACTATATGAATGTGTTGGGATGTTCATGGTCATCCAAGGACTCCCTGGAGTTAAGATCTACGAGTCTACCGCCGTAACAAGCAAGAGGTCGTTGGATTTTGACCCCGGATCATGTGCGTATAGCATCAGTGCATATGGTAGACTACTATATGAATGTGTTGGGATGTTCATGGTCATCCAAGGACTCCCTGGAGTTAAGATCTACGAGTCTACCGCCGTAACAAGCAAGAGGTCGTCGGATTTTGACCCCGAATCTTGTGTGTATAGCATCAGTGCATATGGTAGACTACTGTATGAATGTGTTGGGATGTTCATGGGCATCCAAGGACTCCCTGGAGTTAAGATCTACGAGTCTACCGCCGTAACAAGCAAGAGGTCGTCGGATTCTGTGTTGAGTTATATTTTACTGTTTTCTACATTTGATATTTATTTTTATGTTTCCAGTTCTATTAGAATATTTATTTTTGTTTGTTGTTTTTTTTTTAAATTGGGAATGGATTTAATCTATCAAAAGTGTCACAATTTAAGATAACGCACTTGAAACCATTTTATTTTTGGGATGTTCCTTTGTTGAAGTGTCATGTGTTAATACCAGCTACGACTGCTTTTATCTTCGTTCTAAGATATGAATTTTATTGCATTTCTGGAGCAACATATGAAAGGGGCGGTATGTTGCTCCAGATTTTAAGTTATTTTAAAAGTAGCAGATTTGTTTCCTATATTCGTTTCGGATGTTTGAAGTGATAATAATAAAACAAAATGTTTTGCTTACAATAATACATTTATTTTTCTTTTATTAGTTTTGCCTATACTATTTGAACAAATATTTTTGATATCGTTTGCTTATTTGACATTCTCCGGTACAATGATATTATGATAAATGATATTGCTGACTGATGAGTGATGATACGTAATACTAGGTAGGGACCATCCATTAACCCCTCTGCTCTCGTGGACAATTTCCATACAGAACAAATCTTTTTGGTATAGAGCGTGGACAATGGTATTTTTGGCATTTTTTTTTTAAATCGTAGAGTAATCCGAATAATATTGCATCGAGTGTAAAATATTGATAAGTTTCGAATTTGTATTTGAATTTGTTTAATGTATGAAAAAATAAAGTAAAATAATGATGGGTTAAAGATTCAACTTAAAAAATATCTAACTATTTTTTTTGCATTTCAAGTTTTTATTTAATTTTAAATCGCATTTTCGTAAAATATTGCATCCAGCGAAAAATATGGCATCTAGGGATTGTTTTCAATAAAATATTTGTTCAATTATGTTAAATAAAGCATAATTGTTTTTAATGCAGAAAAAAAAATATTATGAGTTTACGATTAAAGTGAAAAAATATCATTTTTTTTTGCATTTTAAGTTTTTATTTTATTTTAAATCGTATCTTGGTAAAATATTGGATAATTTTTTTTAATGCAGAATACATAGATTGCATAATGTATGAAAAAATATGTAAAATGATTATGGGTTTACGATTATAGTTCTAAATAATCTATCTATTTTTTTTTGCATTTTAAGTTTTTTTTAAATCGTATCTTCGTAAAATATTGCATCCAGCGTTAAATATGTTCTAGGGATTGTTTTAAATAATAAGTTTCAAATTTCAAATATGTTTTTCAATAATGTTACTTTAAGGCTAATTGTTTTTAATGCAGATTGAATAGATTGCATAATGTATGAAAAAATAATGTAAAATGATTATGATTTTACGATTAAAGTTACAAAATATCTATCTTTTTTTTCACATTTTAAGTTTTTATTTTATTTTAAATCGTAACATGTTGCATCGAGCGTAAAAATGTAATTTTTACTAGCTCTTATTTTTTAACATTAGTTTGATGGTATAGTTGATGGAATGGTTACCTTCTATATCAGGTATTTATGTAACTTGCAGTAAACTATCAAAATAAAAATAATTGTAATTATTGAAAAACCTGCAAATAACGAATACATAGTTATAGTAAGGTGATATTGCTTCAAATAAACATGATCCAGTTTTTTTCTGTTTTCTAATGACATAGAAAATGAGCTTTTGGTTTTAAATGCTGGTCAAACAATGATTTATAACTTGATAGAACTGTATCAATTAGATCTTCTAGTTTTTGCAAAGAATCATCATCAAAATCAAAAGAAAATAGAAAATTGCATAGTTTTTCAAAATTTATTACAAATAACCATATTTCATCGTTTTTCGGTACCAGATCACCAATTGCCATTGGTATGTTATAGATGAATGTCATCATTTGACTTGCTGACATATTGAAACGATTACTTTGTAACTGTTTTAGTGAAATGTTAGTATTACTCAAATTTCTAATATCATTGGAGTCGTAATCAAACCTCAGAATTCGATTATTAAAATTATCCAACGTAAAATACATCCCAACACATTCATATAGTAGTCTACCATATGCACTGATGCTATACGCACATGATCCGGGGTCAAAATCCAACGACCTCTTGCTTGTTACGGCGGTAGACTCGTAGATCTTAACTCCAGGGAGTCCTTGGATGACCATGAACATCCCAACACATTCATATAGTAGTCTACCATATGCACTGATGCTATACGCACATGATCCGAGGTCAAAATCCGACGACCTCTTGCTTGTTACGGCGGTAGACTCGTAGATCTTAACTCCAGGGAGTCCTTGGATGACCATGAACATCCCAACACATTCATACAGTAGTCTACCATATGCACTGATGCTATACGCACATGATCCGGGGTCAAAATCCGACGACCTCTTGCTTGTTACGGCGGTAGACTCGTAGATCTTAACTCCAGGGAGTCCTTGGATGACCATGAACATCCCAACACATTCATACAGTAGTCTACCATATGCACTGATGCTATACGCACATGATCCGGGGTCAAAATCCGACGACCTCTTGCTTGTTACGGCGGTAGACTCGTAGATCTTAACTCCAGGGAGTCCTTGGATGACCATGAACATCCCAACACACTCATACAGTAGTCTACCATATGCACTGATGCTATACGCACATGATCCGAGGTCAAAATCCGACGACCTCTTGCTTGTTACGGCGGTAGACTCGTAGATCTTAACTCCAGGGAGTCCTTGGATGACCATGAACATCCCAACACATTCATACAGTAGTCTACCATATGCACTGATGCTATACGCACATGATCCGGGGTCAAAATCCGACGACCTCTTGCTTGTTACGGCGGTAGACTCGTAGATCTTAACTCCAGGGAGTCCTTGGATGACCATGAACATCCCAACACATTCATACAGTAGTCTACCATATGCACTGATGCTATACACACAAGATTCGGGGTCAAAATCCGACGACCTCTTGCTTGTTACGGCGGTAGACTCGTAGATCTTAACTCCAGGGAGTCCTTGGATGACCATGAACATCCCAACACACTCATACAGTAGTCTACCATATGCACTGATGCTATACGCACATGATCCGGGGTCAAAATCCGACGACCTCTTGCTTGTTACGGCGGTAGACTCGTAGATCTTAACTCCAGGGAGTCCTTGGATGACCATGAACATCCCAACACATTCATATAGTAGTCTACCATATGCACTGATGCTATACGCACATGATCCGGGGTCAAAATCCAACGACCTCTTGCTTGTTACGGCGGTAGACTCGTAGATCTTAACTCCAGGGAGTCCTTGGATGACCATGAACATCCCAACACATTCATATAGTAGTCTACCATATGCACTGATGCTATACGCACATGATCCGGGGTCAAAATCCAACGACCTCTTGCTTGTTACGGCGGTAGACTCGTAGATCTTAACTCCAGGGAGTCCTTGGATGACCATGAACATCCCAACACATTCATATAGTAGTCTACCATATGCACTGATGCTATACGCACATGATCCGAGGTCAAAATCCGACGACCTCTTGCTTGTTACGGCGGTAGACTCGTAGATCTTAACTCCAGGGAGTCCTTGGATGACCATGAACATCCCAACACATTCATACAGTAGTCTACCATATGCACTGATGCTATACGCACATGATCCGGGGTCAAAATCCGACGACCTCTTGCTTGTTACGGCGGTAGACTCGTAGATCTTAACTCCAGGGAGTCCTTGGATGACCATGAACATCCCAACACATTCATATAGTAGTCTACCATATGCACTGATGCTATACGCACATGATCCGGGGTCAAAATCCAACGACCTCTTGCTTGTTACGGCGGTAGACTCGTAGATCTTAACTCCAGGGAGTCCTTGGATGACCATGAACATCCCAACACATTCATATAGTAGTCTACCATATGCACTGATGCTATACGCACATGATCCGAGGTCAAAATCCGACGACCTCTTGCTTGTTACGGCGGTAGACTCGTAGATCTTAACTCCAGGGAGTCCTTGGATGACCATGAACATCCCAACACACTCATACAGTAGTCTACCATATGCACTGATGCTATACGCACATGATCCGAGGTCAAAATCCGACGACCTCTTGCTTGTTACGGCGGTAGACTCGTAGATCTTAACTCCAGGGAGTCCTTGGATGACCATGAACATCCCAACACATTCATACAGTAGTCTACCATATGCACTGATGCTATACGCACATGATCCGGGGTCAAAATCCGACGACCTCTTGCTTGTTACGGCGGTAGACTCGTAGATCTTAACTCCAGGGAGTCCTTGGATGACCATGAACATCCCAACACATTCATACAGTAGTCTACCATATGCACTGATGCTATACACACAAGATTCGGGGTCAAAATCCGACGACCTCTTGCTTGTTACGGCGGTAGACTCGTAGATCTTAACTCCAGGGAGTCCTTGGATGACCATGAACATCCCAACACATTCATATAGTAGTCTACCATATGCACTGATGCTATACGCACATGATCCGGGGTCAAAATCCAACGACCTCTTGCTTGTTACGGCGGTAGACTCGTAGATCTTAACTCCAGGGAGTCCTTGGATGACCATGAACATCCCAACACATTCATACAGTAGTCTACCATATGCACTGATGCTATACGCACATGATCCGGGGTCAAAATCCGACGACCTCTTGCTTGTTACGGCGGTAGACTCGTAGATCTTAACTCCAGGCAGTCCTTGGATGACCATGGACATCCCGAAGTACCCATAGATCTTTGAGATACATAAAATTTTAGTAAACAAATAAATCAAAAAATATGTTTTTTAAATAAATTAATTTTAAACTTTTAATATTTATTTTTTATAATCGTACAAAAAATGCTAGCTGTGGACCCCCCGAGAACTTGACAACTTTTTTATACATTTGTATTGGTTGTTTCCGTTGTGCTTAAAGGAAATGGCTATGCACCAGGCGCTTCCATATTCTTGTAGATGGCTCATATAATTGGGAGGAGACGCATGGTTTTTTTTAAATTGTTCGATTTTTTATGTTAAAAAATGTACCAATTTTTCATCAGTCCGCGTGGACATAAAATCAAATTCTGTCGATTGCATCGGATTCGGGGATGCCTTTTCTCTCAGGAACGGATGAGATATCGTGAATCCGTTGACACAAGTTTTGTTTTGTCGAGTAGTGTTATTGAGCAAATTACCCTAGTTTTTAATATTTCTTAACAAAAATGATCCTAAAATGGTCATGTTGATGCAAACATTGAATTTGTTTAATCATTGTCAAGTTACTCTACATGAAAAAACCATAATTTTAAGACTGATTTATATCTCAAGTATTTAAATTGAGTCGCTTCTGCTAACTCTTTTGACTCTCGTTCTAAAATGTTCAAATCACTGTCAATGTGACAATAAAAAACAGCAAAAATAATAAAAGCTGGTTCTTCGTAGAACTTTAAACAAAAAACAGACTGAAATAAAAACCTCGCTCGCTAAAATAGCCACAAAGCCTAATTAATGCCTAATTAAATCATAGATTGTATCGCGAAAATCACAGTAGGCCGGAAGCCCCCCCTCAACGCGTCTACTATGTTGTAAACGACGGGCCCAACTAGAATAATAAAAGCTTTGACTGCATAACGGAGCATCCCCTTATAATCGGATTGAAAAAGTTAAAAAAAAAAAAACAGAAAAGTTAGGTTAGGTGTCAAATGCAGAAGAGCTGTTTAAACTGAATTAATTTTAAAGAATGATGGATGGTTTGCGTTAGATTGGGCCTTTGAGAATAAATGAAATGATTTTTAAGACTTAAATCAACTAAAAAATGGTTTGACAAATGTCAATTTCGTTTTAATTAGCAAAAAATCTCTCAACTTAATCGTATTGCTTGATTATGAAAAACATTAAACAAAAACATGCTCACTTTCAAGACTGAACCACGACCCCAACTTCTTTACAAGCAGCCATTCGCGCCCTCATTAAGATCCCAATCTCACCCTCCTCGGGAGGCGAAAAAACGGACGACTTTCGGGCCAAACTGCCGTTTTACCCTCGTCGTTTTGCCCTAACCTCTCCATACGACATCATGTCACAAACGGTTTCGGTCATTAGCGGGTACATGTGAAAAAGGTGAAATCTTCTCTCCCTGAAGCTGTGTGTGCCCCGACCAAAGTATGATGTCGGTTTTTTGTTTGTGTTAAACAGTGGGAAAACAGTGACACAAACACAGCGACAATCTGTCATTACGGCTTAAACTAAGTGCGGTTAAGCGACATCTTGGCAGACCTAACCTCAAAAGATTACCGCCATAGACTGACGTTTAAGATTGCTTGTGAGTTTTGAACTACCCCTCGTCAAACTCAAATGCAGTGTTGCCAACCATTCGAATATTTGATGTCTGTCAAAAATCTGTTTTTGACAGTTACTAAGCTGTCAATCGGGGGTTGAACCATCGTCAACAACACATTATCATGGATTTGAATCTATGCATCACAACTTGCTTTCGCAGATATGGTCATTTGCGACCTCAAAACTGGTCACGACGACGCGGGAAACCTCGAATGACACACGCGACTGACAAGTGACAAAAGTTGCCTCTTGCCAACGGATGTGGTTTGTCCGCAAAGTATCATTACCGTTTCTGGTCAGCGCCACATTCCGGAACACAATGCGCTGTGACCTCTCAACGGGGAGGGGTTCGTCATAAAGCGTTATGTTCTGTGTGTGACTGTCCAAGCTCCGTTCTCAAGAGTGACGAAACATGTCATGTTTTGCGACCATCAACAACGGTTGTCACCGTTTCTTTTCGTTTGTTATTGTTGTGACTCCCCGCAAGAAAACATGTTCTGACATAACCTCAAACGAAACATGTCGCATGTCGCAAACGAACGGTATTGTTTATTAAACGGTTTTTTGACACTTCTCACGCGGGAAAGAACTGTCAACGGTGCAGTGTTGCCAACTCATGAAACCACCTGCAACAAAACGATTCTACCTCAAAATTGTTCAAATCCACTTTGAGGAAATCGCCAAATTAATTGTTCCACAAAAGTTTCAAACCCCCCAAAAATGGCAGGTTGTCCGCCATCAAACAATAACCGCCCGCCGTGCTGGTCTCGACAACATCAACAGCGCGCAAGTAATGCACAGACGACACGGTTTCAAGGCCGACTATGACGGCGCTGAACGACGCGGGCTTAACATTTGACGAGTTTGATTATTCCATTTTTTTACGAGCTGGTAAAGCGATGTTTAGAACACGGCTTCGCGTGATTGGGTCGAGAATGGGTTGTTTCTTGATTGTTTCCTCATTTGATGGATCTATTTCAAGCGATTTGTCGGGTCTAACTATTCTTGTCGACTCTATCCAGGTTTTTAAGCGAAGATGGCGTTCGAATGTTGAACGTCCGAAATGTCAAAATCGCGCAGTAGCACCAACATTAGAAAAAAATGCGGCTGTCATGCCATGGCACACTTTTTTCGTAATGTTGGTACCGCTGCGTGATTTTGACATTTCGAGCGTTCGCCATTCGAACGCCATTTTTGCTTAAAAAGCTGGATGGTTTTCTCTGAACATGATACAGTATGCTACCTGTTGCGCGCAGCCATTTAGGAAAGGGTTGACCATATCTAGAATTTTAAATATTTTCTTGTATCTTGGCTGAATTGGGTACTGAAGCCCTGTGTAAATTTTTATGTACAACGGTAAAATACACCTTTAAAAACCATTTCTGATCACTTTTTTTTCATTTTAATGCCAATTTTTTTTTTGACAAGGCAACATTTTTTCGATGAATCAGCTATGGTCCCCTTGGAACGAGCTGTCAAGTAGGAGCTTTTCTGTCAAGATGAACCGTGAGGTTTAATTTTCAAAATTGATTTAAAAATCCATTTTAAACTCTTTGGGTTATGTACTCAGAAAAATAAGCTTTATCGCTGTAAACACTAATATCAGCAATCTAACCTTCATTTGGGACCCAATTTCTACAGTTACAATGTCCCTGTCGGTTCTTCAGAAGGCCCTAAATATGATTAAGCACGTGACCTCTTCCGTGCTAATGAAATTCACCTCGGTTGATTCGACCATTTCTTGATTTTAATATGATTTCATTTGTCTTGAGTAAATTTCTACAATTCCAATGGTCGTGTCGATTCCTCAGAACTCCCTTAACATGATGTATCACGCTACCTTTTCCGTGCAACAATGATTACCCTCGGTTGATTCGACCATTTCTTGAGTTTTTGATCTCAATTTCTTGGTTTGACTGCATTTTTACAATTTTGAGGATCCTGTCGGTTCTCCAGAACACCCTGAATATGATACACTACGCTACCTATTCCGGGCTACTATAAATAACCTCAGTTGATTCAACAATTTCATTTATTGTAATCACAATTTCGTGGTTTGACTATATTTTTACATCTTTTATGATACCTATTCCGTGCTACTAGAAAAAAAAACTCAGTTTTTCTATTCGACCATTTCTTGAGTTATGGATCAAAATTTCTTGGTTTGACTGTATTTTTACAATTTTGATAATCTTGTCGGTTCTTCAAAACGCCCTGCATAAGATGTATTACGCTATCTATTCCGTGCTTTAAGAATTTACTTCGGTCGATTCGACCTTTTTTTTTAGATTTAAGCCACAATTTCATGGTTTGACTGCATTTTTTACAATTCCAATGTTCCTGTCGGTTCCTCAGAACGCCCAGAATATGATGTACTACGCTACCTATTCCGTCCTACACGAATAAACTTCGGTTGATTCGACCATTTCTTCATTTCAGAATAATTACTGCGACTTTGGAGATAATTTTGGCTGTATTTCACCAATTTGTTTGTTGTTGTCAGTAGATTCGAATATTCTAAGAACGTTTCACAATTCTACTTGTGCCGTGGTGCAATATCTATCGATGGTTGATTCGACCATTTCTAGAGCCTGCGAACTCAAAGCCCAAGCCCATACACGTTTACACCAATTGAAATAGTTTAATTACCCAACATGATGGCCTCGCCCTCTAAGCAAAAACATACGTTTGCGAACCAATAAACCAATTGCTCGTACAAGATCGATCCGTTTTCCCCCAGATTACAAACCACCAGAACATCAGAACACCGCAGACTGAAGAAATGTCCGTACACACATTTATATCGAAATAATTGGCAAGCATGCCTACGGCGGCGAGCCCAAGATATCTGCAAGTCTGACCTCCGGTCAAGCTCACAGCAGAACAGCGATTCGCAAACGTCTATGTTTTGTGTACACTCTACGCCCGCCCGCCCGCTGTCGACACCTGGCGCAAACCACCCGGCGGACTTGCCCAACCTGGTGGTGGCGATGTCTACGCCGCCGATTGATTCACGACACCATATTGCACCGCCGCTGCACCGCACAATGGCGAATAGACTTCACCGTATCGAACGCCATTAGAGTCAATCAATCGGGCGAAGCCCATTAGGACAACGCGAGCACACGGCGCATTGGGTTGGGTTCTCGCGCGCGGTTTGTGTTGGGTCTGCGCAAAGTTCGCCGACGCATAACCAAGCGAAAGAGAAAGAGAGAGACACAGAATGTACACTTTTACTTGGCGGTGTGATTGGCTCTTTGGGTTTGGCGAGAGTCACCTAGCAGGGTGAAGATTGAGGGTTGTGTGAAGGTTGAAGTTATGGTCGCATCAACCGACCTATAAATTAGTTGCGCGGAAGAGGTAGATGGTGCCAATATATTCAGAAGAACTAGTAGAACCGACAGGACTGTTCAGTGTGGTTCAAAAAGCTCTAAGACAGGGTGGTTCAAGATTTATCGTCTTTAGATCGTCTCAACCGAGCTCAAAATAAGCTTCGCGGAACTTGCAAATATTGCTAGGATATTCTGATGAACCTGTTGAACGGAAAACATCCTTCAGAAATGTTCAAAGCATACCAAGTAATGGTCGTCTCAACCAAGCTCAAAATAAGCTTCGCGGAACTGGTCGATATTGCTACTATATTCAGAAGAGCCTGTAGAACCGACAACATCGTTCAGAACTGTTAAATGTACCAACACATCCTAAATAGAGCGATTCCAAGTTATGGTCGTATCAACCGAGTTGTCAATTAGCTTCGTGGAAAAGATAGACAATGTTAGGATGTTCAGAAGAGCCTGGAGAACCGACAAGAACATTTTTTGAAGTTTTACCCAACCGACTTCCCTACGATTACACGACCTTTCTCACCGCCACAACAAAGCCGCACAAAAACAAAAGCCCGAACCGCGAACGGTTCTTTACATAATCCAGCTGAGCCAAAAACCATCACGCTGCATCGCTGCATTGCAACCGTGGCATTAGGTTTCGAAAATCGTCCAATTTACACCTAATTCCCGATGTGCACCATCGCGTCGCGGGAGAACCTGCGCGACGACTACGACGGCGTTACCCCAAATAGCTGTGCCACAGCACCAAATGTCTATATTTTATACGCGCGCCGCAGCGCTCTTTCTTCTGCACTTTGCACGCCGCCACGAACCAGTTATTATTAGGCATCATTAGTTGCACAGTGCTGCGAGCGCGGTACTTGCTTCTTGGTTGGAACGTCGTGAACCATCAATCGCAGTAGCGATTTTCAAGACTTCGTGGAGTTTGCTGAGTCGATACCATGTTAACTTCTCACAGCACTAATTTCCAGCGGCTCGAGACCTGCGCGATAAGCTGCCGCCGCCGGGTTTCGCAAAGCGTGTTGATGAAAGCCCAACTTCTTGGTTCTCATACGCGGGTAAATGCGGGGGAGTTACCAGGCGTGAGTTGAAATTGAATGCTGGTGGATTGATGGAACGATAGAAAGCAAAATCGGAGGAAAATGGGTTCGGTGATGTAAACTGGAGACCCAGTTACGAGTATTCAATTGATGGTAATCGGCGTGTTTGGCAGTGCAACAGGTCCTGAGATATTGGAACTTTGATGTTTTGACCAAGACCACTCCCACTGATGAGATTTAACATAAAACTCGAGTTTATTTGAGTAAAATAATGTTAGTCTTTGCTGCAACCGCTTCAGATGAGCTGAAACTTCAATATCTGTAACACTATCTTCTTAGTAAAACGATTTTAACTGCCCATAGCTGTAGTTCAAATCAAATATTTCAAATTTTATGGCTTTTCTGAATCCAGTTGGCGAAAACGAGATAGGTCTTTACGACTACAACTTCAGTAGTACAATTAGATCACAAAAAATGACTCTACCTGCTTACCGGGACGATTTTAAGAGCCCATAGCTGTAGTTCAATAACTAGCACATGCTAAAACTAAGTTCAACAAAGCCAAGCGATGAAGATCTTTACTGCAACTGCTTCAGTTAAGTTTATAGAATGTTATCTGATAAGCTACCTAGTTCGTGCAGCAACTTTTTGAAGGCATAGCTGTAGTTCAAATGAGATCTATCAAAATAATCCTTTAATACTGTTTCTAATTGGTGGAAAGAAGGTAGGTCTTTACTGCTACAGCTGCAGTTAAGCAAGGTGATCACCATCTGTTACACTACCTCCTTCGTGAAACCATTTTCCACAGCCATAGCTTTAGTTCAAACAAAATCCACCCAAAGAACTCCCTCAACCAGCACTCATAGAGCACCTTCCACCGACAAGAGTTCAAAAAACAGTTCACCCATTCCGATCTACCCGCGTCTGAAAAGGTGCGCGATCGCAGAACAAGTTTTGGATTTTATTAAATATTTATCTCCCCCGCCACATGTCCTCGTCGTTCAATAGCACGAACATTTCACGCCACCACCAAACCCAATACAAACCCAAACCAAGCCCATTCGATCGAGCGACTTGAACTCCATGAAACTTGGAAATGATACTTAACCGCAGCCTCCTATCACCTCCCAACCTTCCCTTTCGCAAGATCGCCCCGCGATCGTTCCGCAGACTGCACTTGCCACCATCGGCCGCAAGTTCTGTCCGCTGACCAAACTCCTCAATTTGGAGTTTCGTGCAAATTGACGACGATCACCATTCGCTACACTTCCACACGATCGCCCGTATTTAGCGCGTGGGATGATCACGACCGGCCGACCTGACCGGCAGCGGAGGGGTGACTTGGAGGTCTGCGGTTGTATTGTGGCGTTCGGACTTTCACTACTACAACCACAATTTTGAGAGGTGATCGTGACTGCGATAGTGTTGGTTTCGGTGATCGCCGGGACAAGTTTTTTGTTGTTTTGAATCATATGTGGCAGGATTTGGCCTGATTGAATCATTGGTGCAAGTTTATTGCGAAGTGTTTCTGGGGGACTGCAAACTTGGGTCTGATCAACGGAAGGCATAACTTGGTATACGGAGCAGGTCGTAACTTTTGGAACGTTCTGGAACATGTGGAGAACCGACAGGGCTAAAGACCTGGCGTCCAGAAATAAAATAAACCTATTCAGAGGCAACTTCAGGATTTTTATAGTTTTGGGTCGGATCAACCAAAGGCATAACTTAAAACAAGTAGAATTTCGTGAAGGCCTATAGACTCTACAGTTTGTAGAGAATCGACAGCGATGAAGACCTCGTCTAATCCTCCTTCATCGCCAAGTACCGCTACCGAGATCGACGATTCGTTCCGAATGCTGCCCTCCGGTAAACTAGTCAACAGTATTTCATCTTCCCAAATGCCACCCGGTGATGAACAAGCCGAGCCAAGTGTGATCTACATCTGTGTTGATTCATCGGAACAACTTGATCATTTCCTCGATCGCCACCATGAAGCAGAATTCAATACCAACTATGACTTCACCGCATTCTCTTCAGCACACTCCGGCCTGCAAGCCCACAGGAATTAATCATGTTCTGCTTCAAGAATTTCTGCCAGCCAACCAACCGGCAGCTGCGCGCCGTCGTCCAGAACAATAAGAACACCAAGCCACTCAGGACTTCAACTTCTTACAACCCACTCAAGTGTTACCATACTCGCTTCAGTCCATGAAGAACTTCTTGCGCGCGAAGTATTGCTCGACGATCGGCGATCTTGCGGAATCACTTGTTCCGTGACGTGATCCGCGAGAGGGGTTCCTGTTCCTTCCACAAAGCAGCTGAACGGTTGAAACCTGGGCGTTGGTTCGAGCACGAGTTCCGAGGATCGATCGTGATCGGTTTGCTTGGTTGAATAAATAAAATTCGATTCGGTTCAAGAAGTCAGCCAATTCCTACACATACGAGAGGCTAGCAAAATGGTTAACGCCTCGTAGAAACGCAAGGAGAAAAAAAAAGCTTGAATGGGTCGTAGCTGGCCCAAGGCTCACCTCGCGCCTATTATAAATAATACACGACAAGTGAGTGGCAACAGGGCCGTCGAGGGACTGAAGCAAGTGTGGCGAAGTTTCGCTGCATGGAGCAATAGTCTTCTCATGTGTACTGGTAGGATTAAGAAGCGGGGGGAGACTTAATGATAATGTTCATCGCAGGGATTGACAGAGTTCCGTCCCGGAATGCACGACCACGATACACCTCTGTGTGTGCTAATAGCAGGGTAGTAGTCGTTAAATGGGATTGATTTGTATGCTTTGGAGGGGTTTAGATCACGGCGGGTTAGTTATGACCTTCTGCGAGGGCTCAGGAGCTATGCTAGGCACCTGTTGCGATAATTTCAGGAGGTTGGTACGATCAGTCGGTGTGAAGTTTGCTGCGACGAATGTGGTAGTGAGTGTCACGTGGTTCTACGGACTCCTGAGGACCGACAGTCTGTATTGGTTTAGTGATTTGAACCTGTTGATTCCTGGGTCGCATCAACCGCCTAAAAATTGACCATTGCGGAAGAGGTAGTTTTGACCAGCAATTTCTACAGGTCGTAATCAATCGACAAACTACATTGTTAATGCCAACGAAGACACAGGAGTTGTTCTGAAGAGCTGTTTAAAGACAAACATCGCTTTATTAAAATGAGGTACGAACAACAACAATGAAAATCGTTACAACGGATGTTCAAGAGAATGTCTCTCAGATATATACACCTCACTGAACCGACAGTATACATTGGTTTAGTGATCTAAACCTGTTGAACCCTTAGGTCACGTCAACCGCCCAGAGATACTTCTTCGCGAAAGTGGTAGTGTTAACCATCAAATTCTACAGGTCATAACGAACCGACAAACTACATTCTCAGTTCTAATAAGATTATTTGACTCGTTATAAAAAGAAGTTTAAATTTAGACTTTGTTGTTACTAATTATTGGGTACGATCAACTACTCCTAAAATCAGTACAACAGATGTTGTAGTAGCTGTCATGTGATTCTACGCACCTTATTGAACCGACAGAATGTTTTGATTTAGTGATCTAGACTTGGTGATCTCTCACTAGGCATACTAGGTCGAACCAACCGTCGCGAAATTAACCTTCGCGGAAGAGGTAGAGTTGACCAACACATTTTGCAAGTCGTAACCAACCGACAGCGTATTTTGGCATCACGGTTGAGACCTTCGGTGCAACGTTTCCTGAAACTTACACGCTCACATAAATTCAATATAATTCGCGCAAGCGCGCCAATCCCACCCACGGAAATGCAAGCGCGCGCTCGTTTTCTTTGATCTGAGCAGATCTTCCCAGGAGTTACAGCCAGCTTCACATACCGCGCACATTTGAACTCGCGCAATGACGGCTACTCCATGTAACCGCCCCGCGGGCGGTCTTCGAATTCCTCAAAAAAGAAGTGGTACCAACAGGGTGAAAGATTTCTCCTTCTGTTTCAAAGCCAGAGAGGGGGGCGAGAGTGAATGAATCGACCTTCCAACAAAACCCTGGGAAGCCGCCGCCACCGTTGAAACAGTGGAGCTTTAATTGGCCGAAAAGACCTGTCTAGGAAGTCCGTGCGCGTGGTGACGCCACGGTTGCAGTCAGCGGAGACTCCACGTGAAGCCTGAAAAAATGTGCAGACTTGGAGAGAGATACCTGAGCGCTTCCAGATCAGCCACACACGTTCACTTATGCTTTGTGGTACTCGATGAGTGTGGGTAACTTCAGCTAAGACACACGGAAAAAAGTTTCATTTGTGATTAAGAATTTGAAGCTCATGAATAATGACCATAAACATTCCTGTCAGTTTGACAACTATCTATTCTAACAATCATGAAGTGAACTTTTTGCCAGTCTAGTATGAACATTAATGATCACTAGTAACGTCTGAAAATGAAAAGTATGACAGAACGTAACGCCACATGCATGACAACTGTGAATAATATTCATGATATAAAACATTTGCAGAGTTTCTCTGGTGTGCGTTAATTGTAGATTTGTCTAATTTTAGATTGGCACAATCCAAACAAATTGTTTTAAAAAATATTTCAAAATTATAAGAAATTGATAAAAATAGAAAGCGTAACGCCTCCACGTAACGCACTTCTGGCAACAAGGTTTTTTTCCGTGCCCAAACCTCTGATAAACTTCGAAACCAGTTTTTTTTTTTCGCTCAGTGTCTCCAAGCCGGTTTTGCCGGCGCACCAGCAGCAGAGCCTGCTTTAATGCAATAAAGCTCAGGGAAGTAAACGCGATCGTTACAAGACGACGACGACGACGAAGGAATTAGCATAGAAAAGTAAAAAAACTGCGGCACGCAACCGTACGAGGTAACAATAACGCCTGGCCAGGCTTGGCTGGGTCTCGGAGGTCTGGCCTGGTGGTGCAACCCAATCCGGACGACCGAGGGTGGCGGCTTTCTTTCCTTTCGTTTTCAAGATGTGAGGGGCCCGGCGGGTTATCCCTTGGTTTTGGAGTTTGGGAAACTTCGTGGACTCCCTCAAAATCTTCCAATTTACTTCAAACATACTCTTAAGTCAACCTGAAAGAAGAGATTAATTTTCGGCGAAAAGATCAATTTAACCTCAAATTTTGGGTCGCATCAACCGAGGTCAAAACCTTTCCCACTAACCGGGTAGCATGATCCAAAAACTCCCCAAAGATCCAAAGAACCGACAGCAATACAAAACGCAGTCATAACCCCTCAAAAACCAACCCATTCTGACGCATCAAGGGATAAGTTCGTATATTTTTTCGCCACTCACCTGGTTGGAACTCCCGGTCAGCTGCAAAACCCTGGTCGAGGAGGGGAACAAGCGAAAAATAAAACGTGTTGTCCGTACGTAACTTGGATGCCCTTTCTTCAGGCCTCCACCGTCTGACCTCCTGGGTCCAGCGTAGTAGACTTTGAAAACCGGCCTTCTCCGGGTGATCGAAGAAGGAGGGAATCAGGTTTTCAACGTTTTTTCAATGAAGTCAATTTCGCTTTCGTTCCGCGTGGCAGAGAACCGCAAATTTCCTGAAAGGATACCAGGAAGTGGGTTTTAATGAAACTGTGCCATACTAGTTGGTATATATTAAATTTGATGGAGACGAAATTAAATTTATCAAAATTTTGGTTAAAATGTGCAATTGAGCCTAAATTTAATACTTCTTGAAGAGTAATTTTTCCGGTTAACTTTCAACAGTAGGCCTGGCCTGGCTAAGATTAATAGACCTAGCATTTTTCTAAGGTTTTCGATCACTAAAAATATTTTTCTCTTTTCAGGTAAACATTCTTATGCTGTAAGTTAGTGTAAGTAGTCATTACTTTATCATAATCAATAAAACTTTCAAAAGTTAGATAAGTCAAAAATATAAAATTTTCTGCAATACTTATTTCTCTCAAATTAACGATCATGAAGTAATTGAATAATTAGTCCCCCGAGAAGCTCTGATTCCAATCATACGAAGTTATTCAACTCAAACCAAGATCCAATCTGCCCGCACTATTATTTAAAAAAAACTGCAACACTAAACTCAGCTAATGTATAAGTTCTCCAATCCAATCTTAAATCTCGATCAGAAGCAAACAGCAAACATCCACCGGCAGTCGTGAATGTCAATAAAATGGGCAAAAAATAAGCAATTATAACAGTCAGATGCACAGTTGAAAAAAATAGAATTTTGAAATAATTGATTTTTTCAATACTTCATTGCAATTTAAATCAAATTGTTGACCGACATTTTCAAATTATATTTTTTAAGTGTTCATACCAATCGTTCAACTTGACCAATAATGCAGTCCACGCCACGGCTACAAATAAAGTAGGACTTGGACGAATGAAGGCGGTTTGAGGTTCGATGGCAATCGAAAACGACGCCGACGCCGACCGTCACCGTCATCGATGACCGACGCCACCACCGCTACCAAACTCTAATGGTGTTAAGTGCTTTGCTTCGCTTAACCTTCGATTTACTATTTATTGGTTGATTTGTATAAATAGAAGTAGTTTCATATTTTATTTAGTTCTAAGAAATGTTTGATCCAATTTAAGCCAAAAATATTTTAAATTTATGATTTTCTTATCTGGAGTTTTTTTTTGAAAAGGTCCAATAAACCAAATTTCTAGTTTTTTGATTTTTGGGTGTTTTTAGAACCGCCTTGAGTCAGGGGTATTGAAAAACACCAAAAAGCAAAAACTCAAAATTTGGTTTATTGGTTCTTTTCCAAAAAATACTCCAGTTTTAAAGAAGGGTAATTTATTGAACAATTTTCAAACTCATATTCAAACAGCATTTTAGTCCAAGAACTAAATATGAGGCACAAAATCACTAATTGTAATTTATTTAGCATAATATATGAATGACACATTCTAATCTAATCTAATCTAATCGAACACAAGCGCAACCAGTCCGAAGAAAGCATCCTGGAAGAACTTGTGCTAAGATTACGGTTCAAGTTCTTTCTTGTCAATATTAATGATTACAGTACATCCGAGTTACCCCAAAAATGTACAGCAAAAATTAAAGCGGCCAGGCCTACTGCGTTGCATTAAACGCAGAGACGGATTCTGTGAACGGATCACATTTCACAGAATCATCAGGGGAGGAAGGATGCGTGGACATACCGTACCAAACGCTCCGAATCAGTTGTGGTGTGGTGTGTAAGTGTAAATTTGGCAGATAATAATATTTAGGGGGGGGGGGAGGGAGGGGGAGAAAATGGGGATAGGAGAAAGGGAAGGTTGGAAAGGGATAATTTGGATTAAAGCATGGGTATGAATCTTCTAGCAATTTCAATATGGCGACTTGTATCAGAAGAAAGTGAGGCATTTTCGCTAGTTCTCACTATTCTGTGTTCTGCGTGCACGTCGGCAAATATCGACCACACACATACTAACACAAAGCGCCACTAAGATGCAAAAGGTAGTTACGAATATTTTTGGCACTTTTGTTTAAAAATATGCGGTTTTGCAAAAACAAATAACAAAACCAACTTTTAAGTGTAGTTCGACTCTCAAACTTGTAATTCGTTGCTGATTTGTTAGGATTTTTTTTAATAAAAAGTTTTTTTGTAGCAACCCTTTTGGGCAGACATTTCTGTTGTCACCTTTTGGTTCCTTGGATTAGCCATGGATAATTTCACAGTGTAATAAACAGGGCAGCTACCACCACGCCGCGCCACCGTTTTGATTGAGAAAATGATACAGGTTTTTCGGACGAGTTTCAATCCCGTGATTAAAGTCATTAAGGTGACAATAAACAATAACAACATTACCTCCATGACAATAAACAATAACACATTACCTCCTTGTCCTGATATACAGTGTTAATTATCAGGATATAGTTTCAATGAAATTACAATTACAACATTCGTAGATGAATCATAAATCAATTGCTTTTTAACTCTGTTGGCTTTTGTTGACTTCTGATGTCTTTTTTAATATTCTGTAATTTTTTTGCCTTCTGTTGATTTTTTTTTTTGTCTTTTGGTGTCTTGTCTTCTGTTTACTTTTGTTGTCTTCTGTTGACTTCTGATATATTTCGTAGTCTTCTGTTGATTTCTGCCTTTTTTAGTCTTCTGTTGACATCTGAAATGTTTCAAAGTTCTCTTTTTGTTTTTTTTTCTGTCATCTGTTGACTTTTGTTGTTTTCTGTTGACTTTTGTTCTCTGTTGATGTCTATTGTAGTCTTCCGTTGACTTTTGTTGAGTTCCGTTGACTTCTGTTGTCTTCTGTTGAGTTTTGTTGTCTTCTGTCAACTGTTGACTTTTTTCTTTTTCTGTTGACATCTGATATCTTTGAAAGTGTTCTGTGGTATTTTTTTGTCTTCTGTTGACTTTTGTTGTCTTCTGTTGACTTTTATTTTTTTCTGTTGACTTTTGTGATTTTCTGCTGTTTTTTTGTTATCTTCTGTTCTGTTTCATTGAGATATATGAATGACACATTCTCCAGCGACAAAAACGACACGTTTTGGCTAATAGGTTAAAGCTGGATTAACAATTAGAAATGTTTAAAATAACTTAAACATGACTTATTAATTTGTATGACTTAAAATTAGTTATCCATAGTCACTACTTGTAGAAAATTCAGTTTCTAATCCGATTCTGTAATAGTATTTAAGTTTGGGACAGGTTTTTGTCGTGATCGGGGACTTTCTTTTATAATAAAAACATAGATATTTTGCAATTAACAAATAACACGTCTTATTCCACACAAATTAACCACAAAACTGCCGCACGCATCTCGTTGTTTTCTCGCTCGTTGTTCTCTCTCACAGCTCGCTAGCGCGCTCTCGCACTCAATACGCAATATGTCAGCTAACAAGGCAATATTCATGAAGGTGCGCACTTTTTGTTGCGCTCTAAGCTGTTATTTATGAATTATATCAATCTTATATTAAATACTCATTTAATAATTTATTACATATTCAATCCTGCAACCCATAAACCCTACAGTTTTGATATCATAAGAGAAATATCTCGAAAAAAATTGTGATATTGCAACGCCGGAATATGTCAACTGCTTTTTTCTTCAAATTTCATATTTCTACAACATCTTACCTTTACCCATTTCATCATTTTCACTTTAGTACTGATATCTCATGAAAGGGTTACCAAATCATCCAACTTAAAAACTTATTGGAGGTTCTTTGAAATACCAATTCAAATTATATTTTTTGCAATTTCTGCTTAAATTATTTACTGATAAAATCTATAATTTATTGAACCTCTTCTATCTTCGAAAGTAATTTAAAAACCCTTAAAAAATGTATTATAAGTTTGTCATTATTGCAACGAGTTTTTGTTAGACGGTTCGTTTACAATTCTTTCTAGAGCGAGTTGTGGCGCTATAACCACGGCAAATAGTGTCCAGGGCATTCGTGGAAATACAATGTCCCATCCCAGAGGGTCCCGGAGTACCAAACCTTCTTAGCATGGTGCTTCCAACGAATACAACCAAAATCTCGGAGCGTATGGTGGTGTGTCCCCACGCTTCTTCCTCCCCCTGTCGATTCAGAATTGTGTTGTTGTTCGAACACTCAGTGCTCAAACTCAACCCAATTACGAGTCATCTCTGCGATACGGCTTTACGCAGTAGGCCTGGCCGCTTTAACGCTTGTGATGTTTCAGTGCATTCCGATGCAATGGTGCACTACAAATGTTAATAAATGACAAGAAGAGTGCTAGGCGTCATCTAACCTAAGGCACTCTCCAGGATCCCTTCGAAAGATTGGCTGCGCTAGGGTCTGATTAGATTAGATAAGATTAGATTAGATTAGACGGTTCGTTTACAATTCTTTCTACAAATTTTTTATACTTGTTGTTTTCTCTTCCTTGTTCAATTATGAAAATCCTCATTAGTCAATAATTGTCAAAGATTGCTTCACAAAATTATATTTTGAGGCACTCTTAATTTAGATCAAAGTTTCTTCCAGGGCCTTGGAGAAGGGAATAATGACTTTTAGTACAGAAATTCCTAAAATTGAACTGAGAAGAGCAATTTAGAGTGATTTTTAATTTTTCTTTGTAAATAATTGACGGCTTCATCTTCTACTAGCTACTTTTTCAAAATTATTTCAATTTTTTAGTTCTACTGAAAAAATAGACAGATAGATAAAGATTCTAGAAATATTGTTGTGGTTTGCTAACAAATTAGATTATTCAAAACAAATAAGGGTATATGCCGCTATAATGGGCCTAGTACCTAAATAGGGTCTACCATACTTGAATTAACCCTTACAGGGTTGGATTGGGTCATATATGACCCAAAAATCTTGCATTTCACAAGTTACAATCTTTCTCGCATAGTACGGGTTTATTGATTGAAGTCAGATGTCAACAATTTGATAGAAAATGAATATAAAAAAGAGAAAAAGACATTAAAAAGACATGAAGATTGGTAGGTAATCTAAAAATCATGTTACCTGGATTTTTTTGGATAAATTACTGAATCACATTCACAAAATCTAGAAAGGCAAACTAACAAAAAAATAATTTCAAACTAAGGATAAGAAAACTGATCCAAATGGCCTCTTAAGGGTTCAGTGTATCAAAACGGCCCAATTCGAATATACATCATCATCATGTGTGAAGAGCGAGCGACACGCCGACGCCGCAAGGTCTTAAGAGGAAACAAATGGACGAGTTGCAAATGCCACCGATCCGATCGGTCGACCGTGTTGTGTGTGTGTGTGTGTGGTTCTGGCCCGATGGATATCGCGATCGCGCAATTACGTCACATCACTCAATTTTTGGCTTCACCAAGATTACAATCGCGAATCAGACCTCCTTGAAATATTTCACATTTTCGCGCTTGTTTGAAGAAGGTCCAACCGTGCATTGTTTGGGACGGTTTGAGCAGGTGTCATAATGAAGCCATTAAAGAGGGTTCGATTCCACTTAGTGAACAATTGGGGGGTAGGGTGAGATGGTAATTGTTGGATTGGTAACTATATACAAAGTTTTCATTTAAATAACTAAAGTATTCATTTAAAAAAAAAATAAGCAAATCCTTAAACTACCCACTAAATTTGTAATTTGTAATTTGTTGTTTTATTGGTTACGATAGCCTGTTAGTATAAACTGTGCACCAGGTCAAGGATTTAACTAAACAAATGTAACATAATTTACAAATTACCCCATTCGAAAACCACTTAATTTGGGAGCTCCGCGACAAAATTGACGTTCCGTTCGATGGGGATCATAAAAGGAAACTTGACTTAAATTTTGACTCTTGTGTTGTCGCACACGCACACGCAATATTGCGCACACCACTATTATTAGTGCTTGTGAAGGTTCCCCCAAACCAAATTGTCGTCTAGTGTTTTTGACGAGGATTGATGTGTTCATAACTCGAACGAATCAATTTTTGATGCGGCAATACCGAAACATGTGGCAGTACTCGAAAGGGGTAATGAGTGCAAGGTTGATGGGGAAAACGTGACTTTTAGGAAAACATGGGTCATCATGAGTTTTTTTCCCATGAGACCACGATTTATGTGATTTGGCAAATTCTTCAAAATGATTGCTTCGATTATTATCATTTTTACCTGTCTTACTAAAGTTTAAAGTTTGCTTTTGGAGAAACGCATTACTCAGGTGTCTTTGGAAATTTGTACACGGGTTAGGTATTGCCCAGCATAAAATCTCAAGACTTTTAGATAAAATATTTAAATTCGAATTCGAAGAACATGCGCCATAAACTAAACCCAAAAGGAATGTTGTTAGTTGAATTTAGTCATGTTACAATCCATAATTTACCTCAAAAATATCTTCCAAAAATCAATATTTTCATTATCTTAAATCTTGGTGCAAGACAATAAGCACCAGAGCAATTCCCTACGAAATCGGTCTTTTTTTAGAATTTTAATTTTTGTATTTTTTAATCCAGCTGAAACTTTTTTGTTGCCTTTGGTATGCCCAAAGAAGCCATATAATTATATATTATTTACCATACAAATTTGGTAGCTATCCATACAAAAATAATGTATGAAAATTTAAAAATCTGTATCTTTTGAAAGAATTTTTTCATCGATTCGGTGTCTTCGGCAAAGTTATAGATATGGATACGGACTACACTAGAATAAAATTATACACAGAAAAAAATGTTTGTGATGTTTTATTTAACTTTTTGTCACTAAAACTTGATTCGCAAAAAAACACTATATTTTTTACAAATATGTTTTTGTGGACATCAAATGCCAACTTCATTTTTCAATGTAAAATCAAATTCGCAATCAAAAAGTACTCGAGTGAAATTTTGATAAAGTGCACCGTTTTCAAGTTAAATTCATTTTTAGGTGACTTTTTTTTATAATAGTCGCAGTTTTTCATTTTTTTAAATAGTGCACATGTTTGCCACTCTTGAAAAAATATTTTTGAAAAGCTGAGAAAATTATCAATATTTTGCTTTTTCAAACATTGTTGGTACTACCCTTAGTTGCTGAGATATTGCCATGCAAAGGTTTAAAAACAGGAAAATTGATGTTTTCTAAGTCATACCCAAACAACTCACCATTTTCTTCTGTCGATATCTCAGGTCCGATTTTCAATGTTAAAATCAGAAAAATTCGTTAAATTTTCCGATCTTTTTGAAAAAAATATTTTAAAATTTTTTAATCCAAGACTAACATTTTAAAAGGCCGTAATATTGAATGATTGGCCCTTTTAAAATGTTAGTCTTGGTTTAAAAATTTTGAAAATATTTTATTCGAAAAGATCGGAAAATGTCACGACTGTTTCATATTTTAACATTGAAAATCGGACCATAAGTTGCTGAGATATCGACATTAGAAAATGGTGGATTGTTTGGGTGAGACTTAGAAAACATCAATTTTCCTGTTTTTAAACACTTGCATGGCAATGTCTCAGCAACTAAGGGTCGTATCAACAAAGTTTAAAAAGCAAAATATAGAGAATTTTCTCAGCTCTTTAAAAATATTTTTTCAGGAGTGGGCAAACATGTGCATTAATTTAAAAAAAAATATGAAAAAATGTGACTAATTTATAAAATGAAAAAAATGCGACTATTTTCAAAAAAGTCATCTAAAAATGGATTTAACTTGAAAACGGTGCACTTTATCAAAATTTCACAGAAGTACTTTTTGATTGCAAATTTGATTTTACATCGAAAAATGAAGTTGAAAAATTTTTGCGACCAATATTTCCATTTTTTGAATAAAATAGTATTCAAAAATTCATAACTCGGTCAAAGATTTTTTGCACAACCTGGAAATTTCTGAAATGTTGGCTTTCTATGTCCTCTAAAACATGTAAAAAGAATAAAAATAGTGTTTTTTTTTTGCAAATCAAGTTTTAGTGACAAAATAGTAGTTTATGCAACAAGTTGCAAAAAGAGGATTTTTTCAGCACGAGTCGTACATTTATCTAACGAGGTTTACCGAGTTAGATAAATACGACGAGTGATGAAAAATCAAGTTTTGCAACGAGTTCCATACAACGTTTTTTGCAATTCCGAAAAACACCGTTTGGACAATATTATAGGACAAATGTCCATGCATTGAGTCAATGAATCGTTCAAATCAAAAAAATGTTGAAAAGTATAACTTTTCCTAACAAGTGCTGAAAAGTTCAACTTTTCAGCATCCATTTCAGTGCTGAAAAGTAGAACTTTTCAGCATTTGTTTTGAAAAGGGTTACTATTCGATTCTGTTATTTTCGGTACAAAAAAGTAGGCTGTTTTGTCGTTCAAGAATGACAGGAAAAGTAAGTAGTTTCACGACGGAATTGCAAAAAGTTAAATTAAAAATCACCAATTTTTTTTACTGCGTTTCATTTTTTTCCAGTGTAGTCCGTATGCATACCTACAACTTTGCCGAAGACACCAAATCAATGAAAAAAATCCTTCAAAATATTCAGATTTTTTAATTTTCATGCATCTTTTTTGTATGGACAGCTGCCAAATTTGCATGGAAAATTATATGGACAAACTAATGATGCAAAATGTTTTCTTTGGGCATACCGAAAACACCAAAAAAGTTTCAGTCGGATTAAAAAACACGAAAAAAAATCGAATGACCGAAATCTGGAAGAACTGCTCACCAGTTTTCTTGTTTTACTACTTTATTTTGTTAGAAAGCCTATGTTTTCCCTTAGACCCTGACATTGCCAACGACCTTTTCCGCTAATTGGTTTTAAAATATGAATTCAAACATTTCAGACCACTTTTTGCTCAATTTTTTTAAGCCAATAACAAGATTAACAGTGAAGTTAATAAACTTGTAATTAGGCCGTTTGAAATATTTTTAATTTTTTTTTCTTCATAAAACTGGAAAATTTCAGTGTAAATAGAAGTCTAATCAACTCAAAACAATCTGATTGATTGCATTGATAATCATATTCAGCTTGCTTGCTTTTGTTTTTTTTTTTTTTTTTTTTTTTTTTTTTTTTTTTTTTTTTTTTTCATCCTGCATTTTTCGTGAGTCTTTTTGTAACATTTTAGGCTATTTTCACAAAAATTTTGAACGAAAAAAAAATCGTGGGCCCACCCTCAAATTTTCAAATTTGACTTTTAAACTTAAAAATCAAAAAATCTCATAAAAGTGGAGTGTTTTTTTCTTTCAGTGTATTTTTTTCGGAAAGCCCGTCAAATTTCCTACAAGTTTGTCTTTGACCACTTTTTGATACGATGCAACGACTTCGAGATACAACAATAACTAAATTACGAAATACAAAAATATTTAAAACACTTACGCCCTTCTCAAATGTCATTATCGAGTGTAACTGGCTCCATATACACAAAAATGGCTTATATAAGCGTAGAATAACATGTCTACAAAGTTTCATTGAAATCGAAGAAGGTCGAGAAAAAAGTACCTAAAAAATTCCTTTTTTGGTCAGGAATTGTTCTTTAAAACTTCAAAAAAATGAAAACAAAGTTATAATTTAAGATAAAAAAAAATCTAAAATTTAGCCCGCGAATCTTTAAACGCTTGAACTTTATACCATGAATCAAAAACTTTTTTCATCCCTGAATTCAAAATGCACTGCAAATTTCAAAGAGGACCCCGTGGCGCGGTGGTTAGCGGCTTAGGCTGCCGATCCCTCATGTGTGCTAAGGGGCCCGGGTTCGATTCCCGCCCATCTCCTCTGGGTGTTCTGTGTTTGTCCCGTTTAGTTAGTAAATTCAGTCTGAAAAGACGGTGTGATGTCTATTATTAAAAAAAAACTTTCGTTTTTATGGTGTATAACTGTATGGTGATTTTCTGAATAATTTTAAAATTATTGAAACAAAAAATTTACTATCATTTTTTAACAGCATTTGAAATTCACTTTTTGACAAATGAAAAAAAAAATAAACTTTCTAAATTCCAGTTGAAATAAAATAATTTCCTGCATTCTTTCAATCATTCTATCCAACGAAAAATTTCTCACATTCATCTTAGGGAGAGTACTCTTATTACGTAACGCAGTTAGGGTTTTGTTACGCTTCATACAACATTTTTAAAATACGTTTCAAATTGTGTTAAGAGCGGAGGGGAAAAGGGTCAAAATCCCAAATATTGATTAAAATAATATTATGCTCCCTTACCTACTGGGACCCTAAGGGTCATATCATACTTTACGTGCACACTTGTTTGAAAATTTCAGAAAATATATTACACAATTACAAAAAAAAAGTTTATGGCCCACATAAATATGTGTCGTCGACAATTCGGTAATTTTAGTAGCAATACATTTATTCCAACAGAATTTGGAGATAAAATTTGAAATTAAAGTCAATTAACCTGCTTTTGAACATTTTGGTAATATGCTAGGGCGCCATCCACTAATGACGTGACAAGTGCAACTTGTTTTTAACCTGCATTGTATTGAAATCATTTATATCAATGCAAATCAACTTCTTAAAACCTGCCCCCAACGAACCGGAGATTATCTAACCAATTACGCCTCATCCAAACACCTCTTCCCAACCACCACTGTGACATTTCCGATGCGATCGGCGAAAGAAAGACCTTTCGCCAGTTTATCAACGTTCGCATGGGCGCGCTCAGCGCTAATTATAGGTTACCCCTCGCATGGTATTAAAATTCAATTCCGGCTACCGACTAGTCAGTCCGGTTATCAGTACCACGGTCCCACATGGCCATAAATCGGGAGAACCTGTTCCGAAGACGGTTTTTGTCGACAACATACCACGATGGTTGTTTTCTGCCATAGAATGATTATTAAGACATTTGTCTTGGAAAACGATAAATTTTAACAGCTCTTAAGTGATCACACTTGATAATCTAACAAGCAGTCTCCACAACAAGTCTATGTTACTAATACCACAACCTTAACTAGCCATGGTCTACACCGGAAAGGTCAGTTGCAAACTCTGTTTTCGTTTTCACTCCGCTTGTTGTTTACATCACTCACGCAAATGTGTTGGTAAACACTGCAGATGATCATGAACTTTGCATTGCGCACCGGTTCGATTTTTTTGTTGCAATCTAGATTTGTTTACGTCAGGCTACGCACCAACTGTCACTTATGACTGAAGATATGTCAAAGTGACAGTTGGTGAGAAAATCGATGCTTTCGAAGCAGGTGTTGCAAGAAAACACACAAAGTAACAACCAAAGACCATAAATTACCTTCACCCATTTGCTTCCCCAATCCATCTAGCAGTCTTGAAGAGATGAAAAAGTGAACGCTTGTTGCTGCGATCAAAACATGTATACGCTGTGGCATTTTGCCAACAACAAGCCAAACAAGTGCTCTTAAGAAGCTTGATTGGCACAGCTAAGATGCCGGTATTAAGCTGTTGCAGCCGCTGCGTGATGGGTTTCTCCTATACCACTTGCGTACATCGAGATGCGATTTGTTCTTTCATTCGATACACAATTGGATAATGAGTGTTTGGATTGTGCAGCGTCTGTCTGCACATCAAGAAGCTCACGGCATATGGTCCATTTAATAACAATGGCCGGCGGGTGACCTTCGGCGACAGCTAATGTCAAACCCCCTAGTTTGACAGCTACCGCGCGAAAACCGCGCGAGCGACCCCTCGGTCAAGCACTGATTAAAGCTTTCTAGCCTAATGAAGCATGAGAGCGCCCGTTTAAAGTCGCTTGCGATTTTGTTTTATTCCTCCATTGTGCGTGTTTGTTTTCTCTCCGAAATCCCGTCACCGCGGTTTCGTTTCGGCCGGTTTCTGCCATAATTAATCGGCCGTGGACCCCTCGCGACGAGGGGGAGCCGAATTTTTCTTTTTGTGCGTTTGTGTGAAGAGACCGAGAAAAAAGTTCATTAAAATTTAAATTACATGACGCTTGACATTTGGGCTTCTTCTGTTCGGCAGCACTGAATTGTTGGATTCTTTTTCGCCCAATTTGGGTGAATAATCGTCGCTGGAGAGACAACTTTCACTACATTTTGCGTCTTTGAATCTTTGAAGAAATCTTCTTCGATTCGCCTTTTTTTGTTAAATAAGTGCGAATTGGTGATGCCCTCGGTGCTGTCAAATTAAAACAAACCAGCTAAAAGGACATAACATTAAATGTAAACAAAAACATATCCCGGTCATAAGTAAATCTTTCCCTGTTCCTGAGGGGAACACCCGTGAAGAGTATCGGGGCCGGCATTTACAAAGCGGATTCAGTGACAGTTTATTATTAATCAACTTAATGTTAACATGTTAAGGTTAATGTTAACATTCCATAGGTTGTATTACTAAGGTGTCGTGATAAGGTCCAGTTTGTGGCGATACACTACCTTCCCTTTACTAAGTAATCGACTCCAGAAGGGAAAAGATCACCAGTTGTTTTGGTCCGAGCCGGGATTTGAGCCCCGATCTACCGTTTACGAGGCGGAAACGTTACCACTGGGCTACGTGGCTCGGTCATATATATATATATATCATGGTCATGGTAGCAAAGAGTATTTCCCTTCTCTCTGATGGTAGTGAGTATTTACATGGCTTGTTAGCGGGATAAGCTACTTGATAACACGAGAAAAGGGCGCATATGCATTTTGACAGTTCGAACTATTCTGCTTATAATCAGACTAACTTTAACTTTTTCACAGCTACCCTGCTACCTTTCAACACTACGGGTATTGTTAAAAATAATTGTTGTTTATTACCGGTCACGATTTGTCATTGTTTTGCTCGAATTGACAGTTAAAGCAAATGAACGTCAGTTTGACAGAACACGTTGTTGACCAGGAGCTCGCCACTTCATTTATTTTGCAGTGCTCCCAAGCATTGAGTTCGAATTTCTTGAACCCTTGGCATTTTCTGCGACGCTCCCATGAACGTAAACAACAAAGTATGACACACAAAACAGGAGCTATCTTTCGTCGGAATTCCGTCCCAGATAAAATTTCCCCAGAAGAGACCCTGTGGCACAAAACAAACCAAGAGAAGAAGCTTCCACCTGAAGTACCTTTCCGTGCAATGCATACCAACCAACGCGCGCGGACTAAATCTTGCCATGATGGATGACTGTCATGACCGGCCGACGACGATCCGTTTCTGAAAAGGGAGAAATCGGGAACCGTTAGACAACCACGCGCGGACCAGAGACGAACCCCACTTTGGTTCTTCGCGGTGGACAGGTTGGGGAGCGTTCTTTTATTACGTAACGCGAAAAATCGGACTTTTAGACCCCCTCCCCCCCCCTCGTAACAAAATTTCCATACAAATTTTAAAAATTTTGTATGGAGCGTAACACGGCCTCCAACCCCCCCTCCCCCCCTACTGCGTTACGTAATAATAGAACGCTCCCTTGACACAGAAAATACTAAATTTGATTTGGTCACGTCTTCGGTATGTGTCATCGGGGACGGACACACACACACACGCATGGGTCGTCCGACTTGCAAAATGGGAACAAGTGCTCGAATACATGCGATCGTAGCAGGCCTTGCCGAAAGGTGAGATTAGCTGGTTAGCACTTGGCTAATAAGCGCTTTCATTTCTTTTTGTTGGCTTCTCACGCGACACTAGTATGACGAATCGTTTGTTTGTTGACCCCCTGGGCAAATTAGGTGGCGCATGCAGCAAAACGGTTTTAATCCTGCAATTTGGATAGAGTTATGTTAGAGTGTAACGTGATGTTTCAAACTGCTCGACTTTCTTCCAATGAAAACAGTGCGCTGTTACTTTACACGCTCACGAAAGCTTATCAACTTTCATGTCAAAGCTCCCATTGCTGCATGGGCTCAGCGTGAAATCGCTCAACGGGGCCTAATCCAAGGAAATGGATTCGTTCTACATGACACAAACTAGACTGTAACCTCAAAACGCTCCGCTTGCATGCAAGTAAATAGATCTGCTCTCCCACGTGAATAGCATTCTCCGACACGGTGCTTTGCACACCACCGCCGCCGTGGACAATACAAACAATGGCGGAGGGCGGGCGACGACGGTGTGAAAACCGGCTCGGAACCGGACGGAAGATGGCCAAATACGGGGCTGACCGCAGGACCGGGCTACATAAAAAGAGAGGGAGAGGCCGCGGGAGCGACGCAAAATTGCACTGAACTGGAGCGTGACGCCCTTTGCGATTCTGCACTTTCGCTTTGGAGGAAAGAGAACTTGACATTTCTGGGCGGTTGAGGGAGGAATGTGGTAGTTTTGGTCGTTTTGAACTGTGGAAAATCATAAAATATTTTGACAAGATAATTAGTATTTTTCAAAGGGCCTAACGTAACTTCCATTTATGATACAAATCCATTGAACGCTGTCAGTTTGACAATACGCCAGAGAGCCGAGGGGCACGCCACTGAATATTTCACCAATCTGAAAAATCTTCAACTATTTCGATCTCCTGTCAAAAACCTCCCAGGCTGCAAACAAAACAATGCGATTTATCTGTCAGATCGACCCGGAAGATTTAACCAATTTCATTGTTCGCACGTGGAACAATTCTCCTGTCAAAAGTCGGCTCAAATATTTACCCGCAAGCTTCCATCATTTGTTGTCTAATTGCTTCCAAACCAAAACTAAAACCACTTCCTCCAAACATTTAGCGAGGTTAAAGAAATGAGAGAACCGGCCCAACTCACGCAAAAACGCAAGACCCCACGCGATCGACCCCGCAACTTGTTTGAGGCGGCCACAACACGCCAATTTGAGGTTAGGTACGGCAAAGGTGAATGAATTTTTCGGTTTTCGAGCCCCCGGCGGCAGGGTAGGTATTTGTTGCGCGTCGTTGCGGCCGTAACATCTCCCAGGGCTAACGAATCTGGCACGCAAACGGATTCCAACCCCCGAGACGATTCGACTGTTGCGTCAGAGGCTTGTGTTTTTTTTTTGCTTCATTTGGGACCAGAAAGATGCAATAGATCCGATGGAAATGAGGAATGCACTTTTACGGAAAAATAAGGAATTGAGTGGTCACAAGGTCTCGTGTTGACAGGATGCCATAATGGGGGTGCTATAAAAAGTTCCTAGTTAGAATGTACCAAGAAGTTAGCAGGATCTGCCAACAAAATCACTTTCCCCAAAAAATAGTTAATATTTTCCCAATATACACATGACGTTTGACATTTCGAAAAAAGACAAGGTTCTAGAACATGACAGATCACAGTTTCGTGAAATCCCCAACCGGGGTCACCAGCTTTTGACGTTTCACCATAATGGCGGTGCTATAAAAGGAACGTTTCTCGCTCCACAAACATTGTATGCAGCCTGCAAATGCCACGGAGATTTATCGATATGCATAACCTCAAATTTAACCGTAGAACTGTCGGACTGCAGTCAACCAATTAGCCGGGGTCCCTGGCAACTTTCTCGCAATTCTCCGGGGGGTCAAGCCCCTCGTGAGTGATTTCGCCACAGAGCGCCACCGCGCGGCTGAAATTGAAAGCCCAGCCGGCCTGCTGCGATATACCGATACCGGCCAAACGAACGACCAAGAAAATGAAAAGAAACTCTCCCCGTGGGTCATTCTGGGCTCCTTTTGACGTCCAAGAACCCCGTTTTAAATGTTGCTGGACCCTTAAAAAAGCGGGGAGGTCCACGGCGAGAAGTAAGATTATGCAACCTCGTTTGTTTTTCTTGCGCATTTCCAGACCCAAGCTCGGGTCTCTGTTGTTGTTTGAATGCAGTTTGCTCTGCTGCACTCAAGAAAATAAACGACCCTTTCGGATCTCGAGAAACTTCCTCGAACCGGTTTTTTTTCTGCAAGGCAGCGAGAAGGGTTCGCGTGTTCTGGTGGCCCAGTTATGCGCCGACGTCGACGACCCCACGAAATTGGCCGGGGCGTTTCGCAAAATGGTATGTGAACTTTTGAACCAGAAATGGCGAATTTTTATCTCCACGGCGTTGCACATCTTTTGAGGTTAGTTCAGTTTGAATCCATTTTTAAATATTACCTATATTCTCTGCATCCAGTTGTGCAAGCCAAATGTCATATTTTGCAACCCAAACTAATATTCCGACGAAGGTCACATCCCAATTTCTTCATAATCTCAATTTAGCTGCGCCCCATTTATCATAACCTAATCCTTCTCGGAAGTCGGCCAGACCAGTGGCCGATCGCCCGCTGTCAGACCTTTTCAAGATCCTTCCCGACCCCCCTCAAGCCCTCTCTTGCCGGAAAGCTACCAAATCAAAACAAAACACGAAAAGCAACAAAAAAACTTATAATGATCATAATCATCTGCTGCAGGTCCGAAAAATCGAGGAAGCGTAACTTTGGGTGTTTATTTTGTTGTTGTTGTGTGTGCAACAGGTTATGTAAGCGCGAGGGGAGGCCAGTTTAGAGAGACCCACATGATCCGAAAAAAACAGAGTTGAAACGAAATCGAAAGCCAATAATTTCAGGAATGACGATTCGTGTTGGAACCTTTTGTTAGGTTAGCGCATGAGTTGTCACAAGTGACAGCTAATGAATGCTGCTGAATTTAGTTTTATTTATCTGAAAAAAATCAGCGGTATTTATTAACATCATAGTTTAAAAATTATTAAAAATTATTAAATTCATTATGCAACAGTAATGTCGCGCCCCTTGGTTAACAACTGGCTTAATGGAGCCTAACATTTCAAAAGGGCACATAAAGCTTGGTAAAAAAGAGTGTATCCTTTTCACTAAAATCATATTTTTATTACAGTTTGAGAAGGATACACTCTTTGTTTACATAGTCGTTGACGTGCTTTCTTGTCGCACTTGCATTTTGGGCCAAAATTGAGTAAAGATCGCAATTTTGTGCAGCTCACAATGTCTCGCTTTAAACCATCACAGATCCCCAAAACTCGATTTTAATCCTGCATTGTTGCCACTCTTCATATGAAATAAGTTTCAATCTATCTATAAGATTTGCTAAAAATAACAGTGTAAACAAGCCACTTATCCCACAAATTGGATGCCCTTAAAACTTGAAAACAAATTGCTTTCAAATGACATGATCACAAAGTTGCACTCGCTAAAAGTGGGCCACCGATTCCCCTCTCAAAAGGTGAGAAGCCACAGCTCTCATATCGCCTCTCTAATTATGCAATTTAGATAACGACTACCATGATTGGCCGGTAATTATGCGTTGTGAAGTCGAAGCTACTAGATTGCTTGGATGGGTCGAAGATGCCGCCAGTTGCTAGTCCGGAGATGGATTCTGCAGTTTGCAGCCCAATTCCTCACTTCGTTAGTTATCTAACAGTTAAAAATGGCTTTTAATAAATTTATTCGAGTTTGATTCAGGCGACCATTTCCTGCTGCGATGATCATTAATGCGAATGCATTTTTGAATGTTATTTTTCGCTTCACGGCGTCCCAATTTCCGGAAATATCGTTTTCGCGTTTGCCTAATGAAACCCACCTGTCACAATTAGCAAAAACCATTCGACAAACCACCTTCAGTTTTACACATTTCAACCCGGGACGTCACGTTTGACCCTAACCTAAAACCTAGACATGCACACGTGCCATAATGGCGACGCGACGACGCGCTCCGATGCGTCTAGTCGCCGACGCCGCCTACTGTTTTGACGTTTCCAAAGGGTTGTTGGTTGTTGGTAAACAAAAGGCCATAAAAGCGACGCACCACAATGCAACTTTTGTTTTCGTTCGTTCACAGGTGAAAGTGTTGTTGCGTGAAATAAGCTGCTTAGGAAATGAAGAAGACGAAGGTGTCTTCAGGTGGAGGCGACGATTTGTGCGTGTGTTCCCACATAAGATATGAATCAGTGGATCGGAAAGCATTACTCATAAAAAGATATTGAAGGTGTCAAATTGGTTGAGAAGATGCTTCCTGCCGTGGAACTTTATACGTTGCCCTAGAAAAAATCGTTTCACTGAAGTTGGCAACAATGTTTTTGCAATTGCGTGTGTAGAACAGAAGATGGCGCGTCGAGCACTAAGTAACTTGTATGACATGTTATTGTTCTCTCACAAACTTGTTACTTTCCAAATTATCCAATACAACAGCAACTCTCTTACAAAGTGATTTAAAATTAGCCAACCACGACTCCGACTCCTATGTGTCCTCGCTTGATCCAGCTGGACCAATTTGCAGCATAAGTTGTCAGACAAAAACTGTCAGACCAAAGGGGGAGTGGCTGCCAATCCCCCTTTCAGACCAAAGAATAAAAGATAAACAAACCCAAGGTACTGATTTTGGTGAACACAAATCAGGCAACAATTTCGCAAAAAAATTATTTTTAGAAAAATCTTCTAGAGCAAAAACATTAGGTTAAAATTAATTTTCTAAAAAAGATTAACTTCAATATTAAGTAATCTAGTATACAAATTGATGTCCGGTTTAAAAATACAGTTTGAAAGTAACACAAGTGTTGTTGATTCGCTTTTGTACTAATCATATTGATCGCTTCCTTGCCGTTTCCTACGCACAGAACACTCCTACAAGGTGATCCACGCAAGGTGTCCACCTCATGAAACTTTCAAACGCGGAACCAAAACACCTTTCACGCCTCGCCGACGTTGCCCGGCAACTGTCGTGTCATGACCTTAATCGACATTCAATTATTTCTACTTTATTTCATACCACATTTTCTGATCAAAACACCATCTTTTGCTTTATTTTTTCAGTTTGCGGACCGCCGGCGATTCCGGCCAATGCCCGCGTCCAGACACAGCCGGCCGACGGCACCGGAGGAGGCCTCCGGTCGGCCAAGTACGAGTGCGACTCGGGCTACGAGCTGTTCGGGTCGGAGACCATCAAGTGTGACCCGGTCAAGGGCTGGGACCGAGAGCTGCCATTTTGCGGTGAGTATGAGAGAAAAGAGTTGATTTGACAACGAACTGTCACTTTTTACACGGAGTTCACTCACACTATTAAATTAAACGTTTGGTAGAGGGTGTGAGCTCCGTGTAAAGATGGTGTCAAACTTAAAAATGAATCGATGTCAAACCATCGAGGTTTCAGTGTAAACTGAATATTTAGTAGAATTCTGGAGCTTTTTTTTTATAATAGGTCCAATAGACCCAATTTCCATTTTTTGCTTTTTGGGTGTTTTTGAAACCGCCTTGATTCAGGAGTATTAAAAAACGCCCAATAAGCAAAAAAAATAAAAATTTGGTTTATTGGGCCTTTTAAAAAAATCTCCAGAATTGTACTTTAAAAAATCATTTTTTTTTTTAAATATCAATTTATAACGAACAAATTTTACTTATCAGCAAAATGTATTATATAAATTATTAAAAACTGAATTTAGTCAAAAAGGCTATGAAATCATTGTCACAATTTTCTGAAATTTATTTATTTTTCATGGAATAACTTCAAAAAGTAAACTTGTCAAAATATATCCAACTCACGTAACTTCTACAGCGAATAAATTCAATTCTCCAAGTGAAACTTTTCACACCATCTCTTCCCCGAGAGCTGTTTATAACCGCCACTTTTTCTTCTTCACGATTTTCCCAAACCCAATTATCGAAGACCTCTTCTTCAAGGTGGGAAAAGTGACAGCCCCTCCCCTCTCCCCCACCTTCCCGTATTGATTACAAACCTATACAGTCCCCCAGCTCGCTCCAGACCTGGCCGCAAGATTGGCTATTATTTCCTGTCATCCAAGCAACCATCCATCACACTGTCATCAACGGCAATTCCAGCAGGGAATGACGTGAAAAAAGAGGAAGGGGAGGGGGGGTTCAATTGGCCAATGACGCGGCGCAGCGCGCCTAGAAGACGAAACTAATCGCGCTCTAATCGAAGCAATCGCCGCTTACTTTGATTTTCAATTTCGAGTATGACTCAAACGACGGGAGTCGGACAGAGGAGGGGGTGTCGTGAAGCAATTTGGTTTCACTTTCGCATTGCTTTGTAATTGGTAGCCGCGACAAGGTACGTGATGGCACTTTGTGCCATAAGCGATTTGACAGCTTGGAAATGGATTCTGCAAGGATTAGTTATGGCAATCTTCAAGGTTATAAGTGACAGATGGAGACGCCATTATGGCGTCTGACAGAAGCCGCCATTATGGCACGCCGTTCCGATAAGAATCTTCCGAGCCTACTGCCACGCCAATTAGCGTGTCTCAGACTCTAAATTCAAGACAAATTTCGCAAGTCCGACCATCCAAACGCATTGTTTTCGGCCGGCACAGAATTGGCGTGATCAATTTTAGCACTGCTTTTCGCGAACTTTTCATTTTCGCGGTCTTCTTTCCGCGATTGGGGTCATCGTTTGAATTTTAAATTGCCTCCTCGCCTCCACCGCGCCGCCATCTTGCACCGAGGGGCTATTTAATTGCATATTGTTCTTGATGCGGCGTGATTTTATTACCAAGAGAGCGCATTCTCGTGACTGAATCTCTCGCTGCGTGTGCTGCCCCCGGTTGACTAACCTCAAACTGGCCAAACAATGGCGCGGATGGCGATTTGCATACCCCTCGATTTGGGACGCGACGAGGGGCGCCCTTTTTGGTGATTTATCCAACGATGATCGCGCTCGCGCGCGCTCTGATGATGGGTTTAAATGTGGCGATTTGGCTAATTTTCGGTTACGTGGTGCCGACGCGGTAGCCGTAATGGAAGCTAATCAACTAATTATATTGTTTTTCTTTTGCCTCTGCATTCTTGTTTGCGAAACAATCCATTTTAGGAACCAATGTGGCGTACCGAAAGCCGGTAAATCAATCGTCGGCGACGCGGTCCGGCCCGGCGGGATTCGCCAACGACGGCAAGCCGGGCAACCAGAACCCGGACGGGCAGGAGTGCTCCGAAACGCAAAAGGAGGCGTCCCCCTGGTGGCGAGTAGATCTACTTACCCCGGAAGCGGTTCGGGTTGTGCGAATCACCACCAGGGGATGCTGCGGTCACCAGCCGCTGCAGGATCTGGAGATTCGCGTGGGAAACAGCAGTTCGGACCTGCAGCGGAATCCGCTGTGCGCCTGGTACCCGGGAACCATGGACGAGGGAACGACCAAGAGCTTCACGTGCGCGAGGCCACTCATCGGGCAGTTTGTGACCGTACAGCTCGTCGGCGTCGAAAGCAGCTTGAGCTTGTGTGAGGTGGAGGTGTTCTCGAACGACGAGTTCTCGCCGGATCGGTGCGCGGCGCCGAACCTGAACGCGGACACCATCCTGACGACTTTCGCCAAGACGTGCTACGAGTTCCACATAACGCGAGGCGAGAGCTTCGACAAGGCGCGGCAGGTTTGTCAGTCCCACGGTGAGTTTGGTGCAGAATCCATCTCTATTCGGATTTGGAGTTTCGTCATAATAGACTTTTCTAACCTCAAACTCCGTCTTCCAGGTGGCGACCTGCTGCACGACATCCGCGGTGCGACCAACGACTACATCATCTCGGAGCTGGAGCGGCGCAAGACGGACCTCCGGACGCAGCTGGTGTGGATCGGGGCCCAAAAAGAACCCGGCATTACGGCCCGCACCTGGAAATGGGTGAACGGTAAGGCATCGGCGGCAAAAATGTGCCGTTATATTCAAATGAGGTTAGGGTTGGTGGGAACCAATTAGCATGCTTTTCATTTGTCGGGGAGGTTATGAGTCGAGTCATATTTTTGGGCTCATCTCTAGATTTCGCTTTCGCGGCAGCGGCGATCGATTCGTCTGGAAACAATGCTGGGAACTTTTCTCACCTCACGCATCGCGTTCGCGTATCTTCTCCACATGTATACGAATCAAATGTGGTGGCGGTTGCGAAAAGCGAAACAATTGAATTGTGCATTCTCTCCATAGTTCATGCTAAATAGTCGGAGCTCAGTCGGAGGGCGTCGGCGGCACCATTTCGGGGAGGTTATCTAATCAAGTGTCTTCCTCAGGTGATACCGTGCTGAAGCCGACATGGGGTAAAGATCAGCCCAACAACTACAACGGCGAGCAAAACTGTGTCGTGCTGGATGGAGGTCGCAGCTGGTTGTGGAACGACGTGGGCTGCAACCTCGACTACCTGAACTTTATCTGTCAACACAGCCCGCTGAGCTGTGGTTCGCCGGAAGCCCTGGTCAACACGACGATCGTCGGCAAGAACTTTACCATTGGAGCGGCCATTGAGTACCGGTGTCCGGTAGGTCACTCGCTGATCGGTGATGCGCAGCGACTGTGCCAAGAGACCGGGGTCTGGAGCGGGCGACCCCCAACGTGCAAATGTAAGTTAGTGCCGCTAGTCGCCACCAGGTGTCAGTAACGCTTTTCTCCCACTAGATGTCGACTGCGGCGCTCTTCCGGAGATCGACCATGGCGGCATTATCCTGTCGGAACAGCGAACCAGCTTCGGCGTGAAGGCCACCTACACCTGCCACGAGAACTACACGCTGATCGGGAACGAGAACCGAACCTGCCAAGCGGACGGCTGGTCCGGATCGGATCCGAAGTGTTTGGTCGACTGGTGTCCGGAACCTCCACCCATTCAGGGTGGTACGATCAAGGTTTCCGGACGACGCGCTGGATCCACCGCGATCTATTCGTGCGAGTACGGGTTTGTGCTCATCGGGGAACCGGTGCTGTCGTGTGGTCTCGGCGGTAACTGGACCGGCAAGACCCCGCTCTGTAGATTCGTTGATTGCGGAATGCCGGCGCGACCGGATCGTGGAAACTTGCTACTGGTGAACGATTCCACTACGGTAGGTTCGATGGTGAGGTACTTCTGTGACGACGACTACTGGTTGGTTGGCCCGTCGGAGCTGTTCTGCACGAAAGATGGAAAGTGGTCCGGAAGTGCACCAGCTTGCGAGCGTAAGTAAACCCCCACCATTCTTCCGGAACAGTTTTTAATACAATTTCTTTGCAGTGATCACTTGTGAGACCCCTCACGTTCCCGCCGGTTCGTTCGTGGTCGGCTACGACTACAACATCCACTCCTCGATCCAGTACCACTGCGATCCGGGACACATCCTGCGCGGTGACGACACCCTCACCTGTCTCGAGTCCGGCCACTGGAGTGGTGACGCTCCCGACTGCGAGTACGTCGACTGTGGCCCCCTCACCCCGATCCCCTTCGGCTCGAACCGATACCTCCAGAACACGACCTACCTCGGATCGGAAGTCCTGTACTCCTGCTCCAACTCGCATCGCCTCGCCGGAACCCCCAAGCGAACCTGCCTCGAAAGCGGCCTCTGGAGCGATGCGTCTCCACGCTGCGAGGAAATCCGCTGTCCGGAACCGACGTTCGCCCCGCACAGCATTCTTAGCGTTACCGGAAACGATCGCATGTACGGCCGAACGCTGATCCGAACGTCGGACGTGGCGGCCAACAGCGTGCAGACGTACAAGATCGGGGCGCTGGCCAAGTACCGCTGCGAGCGGGGATACAAGATCGTCGGGGAACCGCTCATCACGTGCGAGGAGAACGGGCTGTGGAGTGGCGAGATTCCGGAGTGTGTCTGTAAGTAGTAACCTCAATTTCCAAAGCGATCCAGAACTAACTACCCCCTAACCCTCCACCAGATGTCGACTGTGGCGTGCCGCCGAGCATGATCAGCGGTCGCGTGACGCTCGCGACCAACGCTACCTACTACGGGGCGGCAGCACTGTACGAGTGCGACGGAAACTTCAAGCTGGACGGCGTGTCACGTCGGCTCTGTATGGAGGACGGCAGCTGGAGCCACGAGACGCCGGCTTGCGTGGAGATCACCTGCGAGGAGCCGAACGTGGCGGAGAATCTGGTGGTGAGTGCGGGCGATCGCAAGGTCGGAACGGCGGCGCGGTTCAGCTGTACCAAGGGTCGGTACATGGTCGGCAATGACAGCAGGACATGTCAGCCGACCGGCCAGTGGACGGGCAAGAATCCGGTGTGCAAGTGTGAGTGTTTTGGTTGAGAGGTGAGTCTTCCGGGTTTGAGGTTTGGATCTTTGCTTACAGTGATCGACTGCGGTCGGCCAGCGGACATTGCCAACGGGCGGGTCATCGTGGTCAACGAGTCCACCGTGTACGGAGGATCGGCGGAGTATCACTGCGTGCCGCACTACAATCGGATCGGGCCGTACCTCCGGAAGTGCATGGATGACGGCAAGTGGAGCGGGGAGGAGCCGCGATGTGAACGTAAGGTTTCGGTCGAACCTTCCGAGTGTTCGAAAACTAATACGTTCTCTTTTCAGTGATCGTCAATGACGCCCAGGAGACAAACAGCTTGGGAACGGGAATCGCGATCGGTGCCGCCATCATCGTGATCCTGCTGATCCTGATCGGGGTTCTGTTCCTGCACCGAAACAAGGCCCGTCCGGTGAAGAACACCGAGAACGTGCAGGCGGCGGAACACAAGGACGAACAAAATGCCGCGGTCATGTCGTACTCGTCATTGGAAAATGGCCGCCACGGCTTTGACCTGCCGAACCGGGGCAACCTGGTAACCTTCAACACGTTCCAGAGCGGTGCGGGTGCCAACGGGCATCCGCCTCCGCCCAGTAGGCTAGCTAGTGTAGGTAACAACAACAACAATAGTTTAAGTAGTAGACACATGAACGGCAACGGGACCGGCGGGGAGAACATCTACGACCAGATCCCGAGCGAGCAGTTTTACGACGCACCGTACGAGATGCGAAGCAACGACGAGGTATACGAGCCGGAACCGACGGGCCGGACGAACGTCATTACCATCAACGGGGTTAGTGTTCGGTAGATCTTAGGTAAACAAACGACTATTTGGTTATTTAGTTTGTATGGATCAATTTATCGGCAGTTTGACAGTTTGCCTGTCAGACAATATGTTACCTCCATGTTGTTAGACTTTGAACAGTTCTTAATCGAGGAGAGTTCAAGATCGATCAACATTAAGGTAAGGTCTTACGCGTTAACTGTCAAAATGAAGCTTGTGAAGGATCCCGATAAAATGGTTAATAGACCTTTTTACCAATAAAGTGCTTCATTTGACAGTTGCTACTTGAAACCTACGTTACCTCGATGAAGAGTAACCTTGAGCCAAGGTAACGTTTCAATCGACAACTGTCGAAATAAGTACACCAAAAAGGATCAATAGCTTCGTAGAAAGACACGTTCCAAAAAGACTTTTTTTTAATGCTAGGGAGAATGAAAAGACGGAAATTTTAAAATTTTGAACAAAAACATCACTTTTATTTATTAGGCCCTTTTCCGACGCTGACTTGGTCCACCTTCGGAAAGAGTCACCTTTGTCGGCGTGCTTCACTTGACTGTCAAATGAAGCACGCCGACAAATGGGGGCTTCACTCTCCGTGCAAGCAAACTACCCAGTACAAGCGAGTTTCAAGCAAGTTTTCTCGATCGGCAAGAAAATTTGGCTTGGCAAAATTACTGCAAAGCACGAGGGATTCGCTCCAAAATTACGACGAGTGTTTTAACCTTACTTTCCTTTAACTCCAACAAACGTGGAATTCGTAAATATTTGATTTTGACATTTGCTGAAGGGGTGAAGAAAAGTGAGGTCAGAGCGCCATCATTCCGAAGGTGGACGCTGCTTATTGTGTAAATATTTCCCTTTTTCTTAAAACAAACTACGAAACAAAACAAAAAATCTTCAAACCAGCCAAACAGGCTCGTGACACGATCGCACTGAAGACATCACCGCGCAATTGGATTAGGAAATTATAACAAATAAAAAAATACTCTTGAAAAGAGCTACGTAGTACTTTGTACATATTAAAGTAACATTTATGAATAAATTTGTGTCTAATTTGATTTGCATTCCGAAATTCCCAAATTCTAACCTCAAAATTGTCACTTTTGACAGCTGTCATCCAGTGTTAGTAGTTCTGCAACCTCACCACGCGCGACTTCTTGATCGCTTCCCGGCAGATCGGGCAAATCTGCCGCTCGTCCAGCCAGTTCAGGATGCAAACCCAGCAGAACAGGTGACCACATTGGGTGGCACTCAGGTCTACGGCCTGCTCCATGCAGAGGGCGCACTTGCGCTCCGAGGAGTGGTTCGGTCTTTCGCCACCGCTTGCTGATGGCGCTGCACGTTTGACAGCTGCGTTGGCGGCGTCCGCTTTGCTCTTTTTGCGCTGTTCCACCATTTTGACGATTAGGGAAAGGACTAACTGTAGCAGGGTGACCACTCCCAGGATCCGGAAGCCGTAGATCGAGTGGTTCTCTTTGAGCCAGTTCCGGATGAGGACCTAAAATGAAGTTTTCGTAACATCGTTCGACAATCCTAACCTCAACTTACGTAGTTGATTCCCGTCAGTCGCTTCGAAATGTGATACTTTCCGCTGTAGATGTAGAACAAGCTGGTGTGGCAGCCTCGCACGTACGGAACGATGAACTTTAGCCCGTCCAGCATCCGGTTCAAGTTTTCCTTAGCTTCCGGCAGTATCTCCTCGCTGCGATCGATTTCCGTTTGCAACCGGGTTAGAATCCGATCGACCACGTGCTCGCCACCGTATTCCAGCAGAATGGCAAAAATTTGCAACTGAAAAGTAACTTGTTGTAGACCCTTGCATGGTTGCGCTTCATTTGACAGTTGGTTACCTCAATGTTGATTGGCCTTGAACTAACTCAATGTCAATTAACATTGAGGTAACGTTTCAATTCCTAATACTTACGGCCTTATTCGGCAGCATCACGTAGTTGGAGTCGACCTGGATGATTCCGGTGTACTCTTCGCCCAGTGTTTGCAGGTTGTTCACGATGGCATAGTGGTGGTATAGGATTTCGGCAATCAGTTTGCACAAGTGCTGGTACTTGAACCAGTTCCTTTGGCTTACGAGGAGCAAGATTTCGCTGAGCTGACCCCGAATTTCATCGATGTAGCTCTGATCCTTCTGGATCGTCCGGATGATCTCGGCCTGGCCGGCATGGGCGTGGTATAGCGACATGGCTGAAACTGGGGATTTTGTCAAATTATGAAAGTCGACAGATTCTGAGAAGCCAAATGCACTATGGGGTATTTCCATATAAGCGAGCGGCCAAAAATATTTTTTTGCTTTTTTGTGACTTTTTTGTGTTGTTTGTACTTAGTATAATGAAAACAAATGAATTTTGATATTTTTCCAGAAAATAAGTTTAATTTTCGATTTTTTCATATATTTGAGGCCACATGCATTAATGTGGTGAATTTTAATATTCTTGCTCTGTCTATTTGATGCACGGAATGGCGGTTTATGCTATGTTAAAGTTTCTGATTTACGTTCAATCTCCCTCCCCTTCTTCTTGAGTTAAAATCCACCTCTCTTTGAAGACCCCCCCCCCCCTCCCCCTCCAATCAAAATTTGATTTTTGCGGTGTTTTAGAATTTTAGACGGTTTATTTTATGGAACATTGTATGGATTCTCGTCCACGTTTTTTGTTGATCCACTTGCAAATTCACGTTTTCCACGATAAATTCTTCTAAATCAAAATCACTATGTAACCGATTGTCGTTAGATTACTTAAAATATGAACTTCTTCTATGGGCTTTTGTATACCTCGTTTTGAAGCTACAGAACAACATGCGTAGTTTTTCCTCGGTGGTTTTTCCCTGAGTTGATCATGTGATGGTTCTGCAATGTTGTAATTCTTACAAATATACTCGAAAGTAGTTCTCACGTTTTCAGAATAGTGCTTCGTTATATCGTACAGGGACACTACGGTATTATTATCCATACTTTCAAAAGAACACAACAACGAACTGATATGAATATTCGACGAATCGTTTCTGTAAAATACTTAGAATAGGAATTTCTAATTTTATTAAACGTACCTAAGTACCAACAAAGTCATGAATATCAAACCATTTTCAAAACATACATAGCAGGTACGTCATTTCTGCCTCCGCAGGTAAATAATGTGATTTTAACCAAGCGTATACGCGAAATCATTAATTTTCATGCATGAATCAAAATGTTCAAAATGGCATAACTCAAAAAGTGCACATAAGTGCACTTTGAAATTTGGAGACAAGTTAGGACATGGTTCAAATTTTAAGCTGCAAATTTTTCAGACCGCACAAATGCACACAAAAAAAGTACTCCATTAGCAAAGTTGAAAAAAACTAAATTTTGAATAAAAATCCATCTTTTTTGATTTTTATTATTTTTTTTAGCCTGTAAAAGTGTGTTTTGTAAAATGTTATTAAAAAGTTGAATCAATTACCTTTCTGAATATATATAATGATGCAGGAAAAAATACATAAACAGCTACACAATACAACTATGAAAAATAATCATTTTTTTGTCAAAAAACATGTTTTTTCTTACCATTTTCGCCTTTGAAGGTCTGCAATTCAGTGAATTTTGAACCTACAACTTTCAAACTCTGGATTTTTCTTAGTTAGAATGTTTATTTTCGAAAAAAAATACCAAAAAAATAATTAGAGTATGTCGGTTTTTCGATTTATGGCCGCCTGAAACCCCATAGTGAAATGGGAGCAACCCAGTTACGAAGTTGTGACCGGATTCTGGCAATGGAGCGACGGATTCGAGTTGTAGAAATGACAAGTCTCCCATAATGAATACATTGTAGAAAAAAGCAAAATCTGCTCGAATGGAAGTGCTCCATTCTTGCTGGATTCCGTAAGTAATGTAAGAGCCATTTTCGCGGCTGGATAAATCTTCTGAAGTCAGAAATGCAGTCGGCTAATTATGAGAACTTTTTAGAAAAGTTGTTTTTAGAGTAGGGTGTTTTTGAAGAGCCGGAGTTGAAGTCAATGTCGATATCATGAAATGTTTGAGTCATAGTCGCTAAAATTTCTCATGTTTTGGGGTAATTATTATTACTTTTTGTGCAACATATACTACAAAAGTTGAGTTGAAATCATTCAGAACCAAGGGATTGGAAACTCTTAGATCTATAAGTATTATGTTAACCAGTATATCAAAATATATGTTAGTATACTTATTATTTCCTTTACCAATCGCCAGTATACTTACCAATATACTGAGAGTACTAACAGTTTATTGCTGTTCGGTAAGTATACTAACAAGTATACTGGAATATCGTTAGTATACTCAGTATTCTTAAGTAATATTAGAGTTTCCAGCCCCTTTTTCAGAACACATCTGGCCGACGACCTAATTGGGTCCTAAAATGAAGTTTAAATTTGTGATATCATTGCTCATAACGATAAAGCTTATTTTTCTGAGTACAATGACCCTTTGAACGAGCACAAAGGATTTAAAATGGATTTTTAATTAAATTTAAAAAAAATAGCTTCATGGTCCTTCTTGACAGAAAAGGTCCTACTTGACAGCTCGTTCCAAGGGGACCATAGCACGGACGAACGGACATGACACGGGGTTTCAAAAAGTGAAGCAGGTTTTCTTTTACTTCTTCTTGGCGAAAACCAGCGCAAGCGAGATCGCTTATGTCAAAATCTTCGCGCCACGTGGTTTAAAACGTAAACAAAGCCAGCTGATGAAGCAAACTCATGGGCATTTTTTGAAATGGTCGTATGAATTTATATTAAAAAAAACCATTTCGATAATTTTTTCGGCAACTTTAGAGTCCATGATAAATTACATAGAATCATAAAGACAATCTTAATGCCAAAAAATTGTTTCTAGCACCATACTAATGCTAAATGTTTTAATTAATTATTGCATAAGACATTTTGAGAAATCATGCTTAATCGCGCGATGCTACTTCGACAACTTGAATGTAGACGGCGCAAGTGATAGTTTGCTTCAGAAATTTGAAGAAAATTTGTTCCTGGTGTTATGTCCGTTCGTCCGTGACCATAGTTAATCAATCGAAAAAATGTTGGCTTGTCAATATTTTTTGCATTAAAATTAAAAAAAAGTGATTAGAAATGGTTTTTGATCGTGTTTTTTACCGTTGTACATAAAAATTTACATAAGGCTTTAGTACCCAATTGGGTCCTAAAATGAAGCTTAGATTGCTGATATTATTGTTTACAGCGATAAAGCTTATTTTTCTGAGTACAATGACCCTTTGTATGACCACAAAGAGTTTAAAATGAATTTTTAAATCAATTTTGAAAAATTAACCTCGCGGTCCTTCTTGACAGAAAAGCTCCTACTTGACAGCTCGTTCCAAGGGGACCATAGTTGATCCACCGAAAAAATGTTGTCTTGCCAAAAAAAAAATTTTCATTAAAATGAAAAACAGTGATCAGAAATGGTTTTTAATCGTGTTTTTAACCGTTGTACATAAAAATTGACATAGGGCTTTAGTACCCAATTTGAAGTTATATACTTCAGCCCATTTAAACCCACATTCCTCCTTTTTAGAAATTAAAGACGCCATCTGTGTTTCAAAAAACTTAACAACAAATCAAAACAAAAGCGATGTTTCGGCATGTAGCATGTAAAAACGTCGACAAAAATGCATGATTTTATATGTTAATGATTCACTTACCTGATTATCGTCTATGTTAAACTGATCAATCGCAATTTAAGAGCGGATTCACTCGAAAATGTAGAAAAACTGCCACGGATTTTAGTTTCAACTTGTTTACATTCAGTACATTTTGACAGTTCGTAAAAATCAGGCAGTGCTGCCATGTTTGATGTACTCAAAATCTCTCTCAATTTGGTAATCGATTTAACTTCTCAAAACACAAGAAAAGGGACTTTTTGTTTTTTTTTATTAGATCAACGATATTCTTTGTTTTGATATATTTTGTTAGTTTCGGCTGAAGCTTCGAAATCGCCGGAACAAACGATGAAAAGACTAGAGGTGGGCAAAAAAAGAGCGAGCCGCTCAAAGAGCCGATTCAATGAAAAGATCGAATGAACCATGGCTCACAAAAAAGAACGTCGGTTCTTTTTTAACTTCGAGATTTTGAGAGAACCATTCCAAGATGGAACGATTTTCAAACTTGTTATAAATATAATTTATTGAATTTCGAACAAATTGTAGCATAAAATTTATTTTTGAGAGTTGAAAATGCAATTATAAAAAAGTAATCCCAAAATAAAATTGCTGGCAAACACCACTTAAAAAAATTAAACTTATTTTCAGTTTCCTACTTTTCTTTTAAATTCCAAAAGTAAATGACTTCTAAACAAAATGAAAAAAAAAACGTTACTTAATCCACCCTTAGGTGGTTGGCGCCTTCCTCACATTGAAATGCAAAAAAGTGCGTAAATAACACTTAAGTGCTTATAACTTTTGATAGGGTTGTCAGATCTTCAATGTTTTGGACGCGTTAGAAAGGTCTTTTGAATACCCATCCTATAGGTCGCATGAGAGATCCGGACAAAGTTTCCATCAAAATATCTGAGATCCGGCCTACAAAAAGTGCATAAATAACTCTGAAGTGTTTATAACTTTTGATAGGGTTGTCAGATCTTCAATGTTTTGGAAGTGTTGGAAAGCTCTTTTGAATACCTATCCAACGATAGGTCGCATGAGAGATCCGGACAACGTTTAGATCAACATATCTGAGATCCGGCCTCCAAAAAGCGTATAAATAACACTTAAGTGCTTATAACTTTTGATAGATTTGTCAGATCTTCAATGTCTTGGACGCGTTGGAAAGGTCTTTAAAATACCTTTCTGAAAATGTGTAGCATGACGGGTTTTCTTACAAAAACCACCCTTTTTACAATCTTCCGGACTTTTGTTAAAATCTTTTTTTAGCATAACTTTTGAAGTACTTAACTAAACTGTATAATTTTCAATAGCGACTTATGGGACCCCAAGACGGATCGAATGACGCCAAAATGGACAAAATCGGTTCAACCAATGTCGAGATAATCGAGTGACAATTTTTTGATCAACATCCCACCACACACACAGACATTTGCTCAGAATTTGATTCTGAGTTGATAGGTATACGTGAAGGTGGGTCTAGGACGTCAAATTAAGAAGTTTAATTTCCAAGTGATTTTATAGCCTTTCCTCAGTAAGGTGAGGAAGGCAAAAATCATTGTACAACTAATTGTACATTAATGTGTTACCAAAATACAAATTTGAGCACTTAAAATTGCTTAACATGTCAAATATTATCAAACATCTACTTTAGGAAAAAAATTCTCTTGTCCGATTAAACTTTAGCGTTTAATGACTTAATCGATTAAATAAGAATGTAGCTAAGAGTTCACAAAATATTTTCTCCAAATAAAATACATTACTTCAATTTTGTCAAAAATAAACGCAATTTTTAAATTGATAGCAATTTCTTCAAAATCCTAAATTTAAGTTTGGATGCCATTCAATTATTTCAACGTTTTGGTTCGAGTAGAAATCTTGACATAGAGATCAAGTTATTTATAAAAGTCCAATGTGAAATAACGTTAAAAATCATAGCATTCTAAAAAATAACCTTTTTTATCAAAAAAATTAAAAAAGAGTGAAAGAGCCGTTCAAAAGAGCGGCTCTTTTTAATGGGCGAACGAAAATGAGCGGCTCCTTAAAAAGAGCGGTTTTGCCCACCTCTAGAAAAGACAAATTTTATAAGTTTTTTTTGTTTCAAACAAACAATTAAAAAATGGCAACGCTTCCTCAAATCAACATCATCAACACTAGCGCCACTCCGTGGCGAGCACACGCAGCTGTCTTACAACTGTCAGCAAACGTCAATCGCGCTGTCAGTTTCGCGAAACAAAAAAAAAAGTGCCCACGAAAATCTCGCTCGAGTGCGTCAAGTTTTGCCAAATTTCCACACATTTCCCTCGATTTTCCGGTAAGTTTCACCTTCATTCGTTTGTTAACTGTAGAAATATAGAGTAGGGTGTGTAAATTTGTTGAACTCGTCAAATTTTGGTGTGTTTTGGAGCGCAAGAAAAGTCATGTTTTTTTTTCGTTCTTCGCCGAAGAAACATTCCATTCAGCTGACGTCAGTTCTTTTCTGCATCGCGGGGAAAGAGGGCAGAGTCTCTCGAACGAAAGGCGCCCGCAAGCAGGCCATGAAAACTGTTGTTGACTCAGTTTTGTTGTGTAAACATCCTGATGTATTTTTTATTCCTGGTCACTTCCGGAAATTTATTCAATCATTTGTATTTTTTGTTAATTTGAGTCGAAATGCTTTCGAAAGTTTGTTCAGCAATGGATTATGCAATTGCAGTTTCCTTTTTTGCATCTGAGCAGCGAATTGGGCTTCCAAAAATGGTCAAAACAACTTTTCATGACCATATTTTGCTTCGGCAAGTTTTCAGCTTTTAGTCGATTTTTTTAAAATTCATAGTTTGGTGACCAATATTTACTGTAATTGTGAACATTTTGCTACCAAAATGGATAACACAAGTATAAAATCACGAAATTCTCACTAATTTAGCGCCACTTACGCTCAAGTTTCGTACCTCTTCGCCATGGTTGACCACTTCCAGCCAGCGTGCAGAGATGACCATATACGGGTAATGTTTTTCGCTGTCCTCTCCGCACCGCACCTCACATCTTTCCTCCGGCCAGTAAAGTCGTGAGTGAGGCCTTTTTGGTCCGTTTGCTGCCGTCTGAGTTTTATTTCTCGTCGTCGTCTGTCGTCGAGTGTGACCTCGTTCCGATATGGACTTGTGGGCATCGATTCGCACGACGACGGTGGCTGGATGTAATTGAAAGGGTTGTTTCACGATCTAAAAGTTGACTTTTGTGTGAGATCCTCACAAAATTTAAAAAATGCTTGGCCACATAATTTGTTGAAATTTGTTTGTACTTGTGTTTTGATGAAATATGCTAAGAATTCCTCACTTCTTCAAAATACAAAACACCTAGTTAATTTCTTGTTACTTCAAAAAATCAAAGTATTTATGCCGTGACATAACCGGCATGGCGTTGAATAACGTAGTTCATGCTAGTTTAATTCATCGATATGCGCTAGAAATTCAATGGTGGATTTCAAATTGTATGCATTTTGGTACTTGAAGTTCACATCCGTGTTAGGGAAGCCCTATTTCAGTGGCTAATTTTATGCATTCTAGATGCTTGACCTTCCCGCCGATGTTGGGGAAGTGCTCATTTTGCTTGCAATTTTTATATTCCTTGAAGTTTGATATACCGGATGATAGCGTTCATAGCATATTCCGGAAGTGTCCCCCAGTGGCCTCCGGCTACCAGTTTCGGAGTGACCAGGATGGGTAAGAGGACATCGGCATGACCTCAGATGGTCGTAATTTGCAAGTGCCCTCGTGCAAGACAACAGTCACAGGTACGCACACACTGTGCCGCGGCACCCTCAAAATCCAAGACTTGCGACGGACTAAGGCGTTGGACGGTTTTGGGTAAACTGGCGGTTTTACTCCAAAACTCCGATGGACGTAGCGCAATGCCGCCATTGCCAGAAATTCGGCCACGGATCGGGGATCTGCAACCTCCCGCCCCGCTGCGTGTTGTGCGGTGAAACACACCTCTCGGAGATGTGTGCACTACCGTGCAGACGGACTTGGGGGAATAGGCAGAGCAATCCAAGGCGTGCATCAAGTGCGCCAACTGTAATGGCAACCATACCGGTAATTGCCGCGTAAGGCCTACCTCGAGGAGTAGGAATAAAGGAAAAAGAAAGCCCACCTTTCTCAGCGGAGTACGAGCTCAACCGTTCCTGCAGCTGGACAGCATACGGTTCCCGCGGACAACTCAGCGTTCCCTCCTGCATGGGGGCGATCGTTTGCCAGCGTGGTCGCTGCCGGTAGTAGCCATGCGACCCAGCAAGAAGTCACCGGGGAAGATCTCTTCACCTAGTCGGAGTTTTTCGCTCTAGCGGGGGAGATGATGACGTGGTTTCGGACCTGCCGTAACAAGGCAGAACAATTTCTATCCCTCGGGGAACTAATGATTAAGCACATCTACAATAGATATAAAAAAAACTGTGATCTAGTTTAAGCATTTCTTTTTTCTATCCACGAAAATCTCGCTCGAGTGCGTCAAGTTTTGCCAAATTTCCACACATTTCCCTCGATTTTCCGGTAAGTTTCACCTTCATTCGTTTGTTAACTGTAGAAATATAGAGTAGGGTGTGTAAATTTGTTGAACTCGTCAAATTTTGGTGTGTTTTGGAGCGCAAGAAAAGTCATGTTTTTTTTTCGTTCTTCGCCGAAGAAACATTCCATTCAGCTGACGTCAGTTCTTTTCTGCATCGCGGGGAAAGAGGGCAGAGTCTCTCGAACGAAAGGCGCCCGCAAGCAGGCCATGAAAACTGTTGTTGACTCAGTTTTGTTGTGTAAACATCCTGATGTATTTTTTATTCCTGGTCACTTCCGGAAATTTATTCAATCATTTGTATTTTTTGTTAATTTGAGTCGAAATGCTTTCGAAAGTTTGTTCAGCAATGGATTATGCAATTGCAGTTTCCTTTTTTGCATCTGAGCAGCGAATTGGGCTTCCAAAAATGGTCAAAACAACTTTTCATGACCATATTTTGCTTCGGCAAGTTTTCAGCTTTTAGTCGATTTTTTTAAAATTCATAGTTTGGTGACCAATATTTACTGTAATTGTGAACATTTTGCTACCAAAATGGATAACACAAGTATAAAATCACGAAATTCTCACTAATTTAGCGCCACTTACGCTCAAGTTTCGTACCTCTTCGCCATGGTTGACCACTTCCAGCCAGCGTGCAGAGATGACCATATACGGGTAATGTTTTTCGCTGTCCTCTCCGCACCGCACCTCACATCTTTCCTCCGGCCAGTAAAGTCGTGAGTGAGGCCTTTTTGGTCCGTTTGCTGCCGTCTGAGTTTTATTTCTCGTCGTCGTCTGTCGTCGAGTGTGACCTCGTTCCGATATGGACTTGTGGGCATCGATTCGCACGACGACGGTGGCTGGATGTAATTGAAAGGGTTGTTTCACGATCTAAAAGTTGACTTTTGTGTGAGATCCTCACAAAATTTAAAAAATGCTTGGCCACATAATTTGTTGAAATTTGTTTGTACTTGTGTTTTGATGAAATATGCTAAGAATTCCTCACTTCTTCAAAATACAAAACACCTAGTTAATTTCTTGTTACTTCAAAAAATCAAAGTATTTATGCCGTGACATAACCGGCATGGCGTTGAATAACGTAGTTCATGCTAGTTTAATTCATCGATATGCGCTAGAAATTCAATGGTGGATTTCAAATTGTATGCATTTTGGTACTTGAAGTTCACATCCGTGTTAGGGAAGCCCTATTTCAGTGGCTAATTTTATGCATTCTAGATGCTTGACCTTCCCGCCGATGTTGGGGAAGTGCTCATTTTGCTTGCAATTTTTATATTCCTTGAAGTTTGATATACCGGATGATAGCGTTCATAGCATATTCCGGAAGTGTCCCCCAGTGGCCTCCGGCTACCAGTTTCGGAGTGACCAGGATGGGTAAGAGGACATCGGCATGACCTCAGATGGTCGTAATTTGCAAGTGCCCTCGTGCAAGACAACAGTCACAGGTACGCACACACTGTGCCGCGGCACCCTCAAAATCCAAGACTTGCGACGGACTAAGGCGTTGGACGGTTTTGGGTAAACTGGCGGTTTTACTCCAAAACTCCGATGGACGTAGCGCAATGCCGCCATTGCCAGAAATTCGGCCACGGATCGGGGATCTGCAACCTCCCGCCCCGCTGCGTGTTGTGCGGTGAAACACACCTCTCGGAGATGTGTGCACTACCGTGCAGACGGACTTGGGGGAATAGGCAGAGCAATCCAAGGCGTGCATCAAGTGCGCCAACTGTAATGGCAACCATACCGGTAATTGCCGCGTAAGGCCTACCTCGAGGAGTAGGAATAAAGGAAAAAGAAAGCCCACCTTTCTCAGCGGAGTACGAGCTCAACCGTTCCTGCAGCTGGACAGCATACGGTTCCCGCGGACAACTCAGCGTTCCCTCCTGCATGGGGGCGATCGTTTGCCAGCGTGGTCGCTGCCGGTAGTAGCCATGCGACCCAGCAAGAAGTCACCGGGGAAGATCTCTTCACCTAGTCGGAGTTTTTCGCTCTAGCGGGGGAGATGATGACGTGGTTTCGGACCTGCCGTAACAAGGCAGAACAATTTCTATCCCTCGGGGAACTAATGATTAAGCACATCTACAATAGATATAAAAAAAACTGTGATCTAGTTTAAGCATTTCTTTTTTCTATCCTTGCAACTTTAGTAAGTCTTTTTTTGTAAAATTTTTCTTACTCTTGGTAATCTCTTGGTTATAAGCAATAATCGTTCCAAATGGATTGAGATTTTACACACAGCTGAAAAGAACTCCAAATCTGTAATGTAATGCAAATGAACTAATTGTAACATGATTATCGACTAATAAAACCGAATTGGTTTGAACTGAATATGTAATTTAGTAAAGTACACAAAATCAGTTTCAGATCTCTAGGTGTTTCTGGTTAACATTTACAATTACTTTTATTGTACTCTTGGGTCCTCTAGACCCGAAGACCACGCCCGGATTAAGAAAAATGCCGCAACTTACGAAGTTCTGTTTTTAGCAGACGCTTAACGCTTAGGTTGATAGCAAACAACCTTTCGAGTTCAGAAATTTAGTCAAATTGAACAGAAGTTGTCCTCGTCCCATTTTACCTTAAGATAGTTTTCTATGTTTATAGGGCTTTTTCAAATAAAACTGTAGAACTACACCCATACTATTACTATCTCCATTTTCATTCGCTGTACTTTACTGTAGTCTTCAAAACCAGCGTCACATCTTTGCATATCCTAAGTACATCCAACTACTGACTTTACTCAGTCCATATGACTGCTTGCACTACCACCACCAACACCAGCTCGTCACTTGTATCTGTGAAACTCTGGTTCGATTGAGTCGCCGCAGTAAGTGAATCGTTCCCGCAAAGCCTGAGTCGCATACGCAACAACTCTCCGCAGTCCTCTGTCGTCCGTCGCGCAGCAAACAGTCACACTACTCCCGCTCCGTCTCTTGCTCAAACTAAGACTGTAAAAGCTGGAAATTACTCATCCCCCAGTCCAGAACCGCACACAAAGACTTGCCGAAAAGAAATTCTAGTTCCTCGACTTAAGGTGAGTGACTTTCGCCAGCACGTGTCAAGCTGGAATTCCTCAGTGTTGGAAGTTGGTCCAAGTTGAAAAACGAGAGTGACCTTCCGAGAGAGGAGGAGGGGCAACAGTCTGGTCGGAAAGTGCACATTTGCGTGGGTTCCGGAACCGTTTTTTGGCCTGGTCGTGCGCCAGCCAGACGGCGGTCCGCGGAAATAACAAACATGTGAAGGCAATTTCGGAGTGAATAAGCTGTTTAATTTGGGAAACAGAATGTGTGTGTGTGCCAATTTCTCGGCGGGGTGACGCGGTTTCATTGGGCTTAATTGTACCTGGGTCGAATCATACCTTGTTGAGTATTTTTTTTTTGGTTGTGCGAGTAAGGTTGGCAAGGTGAGAAGTGGTGATGATGATTCATGGAAATTGACTTGGTGGACAATATTGTGGCTTTGTTGAGTGATAAGAGGTGTGCATCGTTGGTTACGTTAGGGATGTCGTTCGTTTTCAATTTTGGTGGAGTGATCAAAGCCTGGGTGCTGAATAGTGGTTTGCAAAACGGCCTCAATATTGAACTGTAAAAGTGGAACCAATTTACTGTTCGCCAGAAGTAGAGAGTATTGTTGTCGATCATTAAGAAATGTTTTTTTTTCAAGAATGAAAATTTTTTGGCTGAAGGCGAGATCGTCATTTTTTATAATTATGAATTGAAGTTGTTTATGGAGTCGATGCGGTTATATCCATCCATCCATGGCTTGATCTTGATTTGATTCACACACACACACACACACACACACACGCAATTTTCCAGCAAAAAATATCAAAAACTGGAAAAAATGAAACACAAACAACTAAACATAAAACAGCTCATTTATTAATAAGAAAAAAGTCATGCTTGTGCTTGAACAGCTCCCTAATTTGTACATGTAAACAAAGTGGGATCATTCGGAAATCACGTTACGCATTCTCTCTATTCATCACCCAGATCAAAGCGTATAAGTTTTATTCTGATAAATATTTTTGGAAAATTGAAACTACTTTTGCGAAGAAAGGAAAAACAAAAAGCAATGTTGTCACAATAATAACCAAAATGGCGTAGAACTACGTAGTGAATGTCTTTACGTCATCAACTTTTGTTCTCTGCTCTGCTTTTGAAATACTTTTTTAGGGAACTTGTTCTGTAAACTTTTCCCTACAATGTGATTGACTCGAAACTGTTTTAAAATGTTATTTAACAAAATATTTTTTGGGTAATAAAAAGCTTTTAAATTAATTACTCAAAGTTAAGCAATGCTTCGTAATCAAATTTATATCCGGGTAACAATTTGCTAATTTTCATGACAAATTGTATAGAGAAAAGATTGTTATTCGGTCAATAAATTTGGCAATTTCTAAGAAAGCTAGAGGTCAAATATTGGTGGAACATATAATTAAGATTCCTTAAAGGCATATTGTTAACCCTCTACTGCCCAAATTTGTTTTTCGTTTTTTTTGTTTCTCCCGTGTTTAGGAGCTCATTTTGAGCAACTTTTTGTTATACGATAAACTTTACTTCTGAGCAGTTCTCTCAGATTTCGGTCATTCGATTTTTTTTTGTATTTTGTAATCCGGCTGAAACCTTTTTGGTGCCTTCGGTATGCCCAAAGAAGCCATTTTGCATCATTAGTTTGTCCATGTAATTTTCCATATAAATTTGGCAGCTGCCCATACAAAAATGATATGTGAAAATTCAAAAATCTGTATCTTATTATTTTTTGATATGTTTTAGAGGACATCAAATGCCAACTTTTCAGAAATTTCCAGGTTGTGCAAAATATCTTTGAGCGAGTTATAAATTTTTGAATCAATACTGATTTTTTCAAAAAATCGAAAAATTGGTCGCAAAAATTTTTCAACTTCATTTTTCGATGTAAAATCAAATTTGCAATCAAAAAGTACTTTCGTGAAATTTTGATAAAGTGCACCGTTTTTAAGTTAAATCCATTTTTAGGTGACTTCTTTGAAAATAGTCGAAGTTTTTCATTCTTTTAAATTAGTGCACATGTTTGCCCACTTTTGAAAAAAATATTTTTGAAAAGCTGAGAAAATTCTCTATATTTTGCACTTTTAAACTTTGTTGATACGACCCTTAGTTGCTGAGATATTGCCACGCAAAGGTTTAAAAACAGGAAAATTGATGTTTTCTAAGTCCCACCCAAACAACACACCATTTTCTAATATCGATATCTCAGCAACTAATGGTCCGATTTACAATGTTAAAATATGAAACATTCGTGAAATTTTTAAAAGGGCGTAATATTGAATGTTTGGCCCGATTGAAATGTTAGTCTTGATTTTAAATTTTTGAAAATATTTTTCGAAAAGATCGGAAAATTTCACGAATGTTTCATATTTTAACATTGAAAATCGGACCATTAGTTGCTGAGATATCGACATTAGAAAATGGTGTGTTGTTTGGGTGGGACTTAGAAAACATCAATTTTCCTGTTTTTAAACCTTTGCATGGCAATATCTCAGCAAGTAAGGGTCGTACCAAAAAAGTTCAAAAGTGCAAACTGTAGAGAATTTTCTCAGCTTTTCAAAAATATTTTTTTCAAAAGTGGGCAAACATGTGCACTAATTTAAAAAAATGAAAAACTTCGACTATTTTCAAAAAAGTCACCTAAAAATGGATTTAACTTGAAAACGGTGCACTTTATCAAAATTTCACTAAAGTACTTTTTGATTGCAAATTTGATTTTACATCGAAAAATGAAGTTGAAAAATTTTTGCGACCAATTTTTCGATTTTTTGAAAAAAATTAGTATTGATTCAAAAATTCATAACTCGCTCAAAGATTTTTTGCACAACCTGGAAATTTCTGAAAAGTTGGCATTTGATGTCCTCTAAAACATATCAAAAAAATAAATAAAAATAGTGTTTTTTTGCAAATCAAGTTTTAGTGACAAAAAGTTAAATAAAAAATCACCAAATTTTTTTTACCGTGTATCATTTTTTCCAGTGTAGTCCATATCCATACCTACAACTTGGCGAAGACACCAAATCGATCAAAAAATTCCTTCAAAAGATACAGATTTTTGAATTTTCATTCATCATTTTTGTATGGCCAGCTGCCAAATTTGTATGGAAAATTACATGGACAAACGAATGATGCAAAATGGCTTCTTTGGGCATACCGAAGGCACCAAAAAAGTTTCAGTCGGATAAAAAAATACAAAAATTAAAATTTATGAAAAAAGACCGATTTCGTAGAGAATTGCTCTTCTTTTGTTTTATGTTCGGCTTGTTTTATTTTTAGTATTTTAATTTGCATTTATCTTGTTTAGATTATTTTTGTTTTTGGTAGTATTTGGTATTTTCTACCACCTTTTATCATTACGTTTTGCCTTTCTAATTTTTTCATGTTTCTACAGTTTTTTTTCTTCTATTTTTTGCTTATTTCACATTTCCTGCTCTAGAATTACACGATTATCATTTAAATTCTAAATATTTGCGTAAAAGCATAGTCTGGGACACTACAAAAATAACATACTTCTTTTTACTTAAAATCTGGGTGCTAAATAGACAGAATGCGTAACGTGATCTTCGAATGCTTCCCACTGCTCCCCACTAGTACAACTGCACTACAGCTGTAAATATAAACAAAATAGAAGACTATGTTCAAGCTCAAGCGTGACATATTTTTTGCTGCTGAAGTGACTTGTTTTAAAATATTTTAAATCTTTTGATGTTAAACTATTCGTTGAAAAATTAGAGCTTCGCGCTATTTTTGCTCGTAGACTAAACGGAGGGCGACCAAAAGAAGCCTTTTTGTTTTTTTTTTTTTGACAAAAAATTGCTTCAGAAGTGGGAATGGAAGTTTCGAAATTATGAATCTTTGAAGAGAAGCGATAATATTGGAATAAGATTAATCAATATTATGTGGCAGATGCCATTCACAGTCATTGATAACTATGCCAATCTCGATTTCAAACCTTATCTTAAGATGTGTTGACTTCAAATACCTCAAAAGCTCGACGACATAAACTTTTTTTTATTACTGACAAAATAAATTATTGATCGATTATAATACTTGCTACTTCTTGGTAGCCCTTTGCAAACAGTAAATCGGTTCCGCTTTGACAGTTCTAAATTGAGACAGCTTTGCGAACCACTATTCAGCAACACCGGTAACAATACTGTTATAGTAAAAAAGAAGATATAACATAACTAATTAAGTTTTTATTAAATTTGAAGAGATTAAGAGGTCCAGCCTAATTTAGTCCTGTATTTTATCGATAACCCCTAAACACTCAATCAAAGTAACCATTGAGTTCCTGTACATTAAAATGACTTGTTGTGCTTCGAATCCCTAACACTGATAGAAGCTGATTCGAAATCCGGACACTTTTGTTTACAATTTTGGACACTCGTTTTTTCTTATGTTGTTGTTTATTTTATTAACGTGACTTTAACCTAGAGAGGTCATTCGTCACTTGTTTTCTCTTATAAATCGCACAAATTTGGACTGAAATTTTTGTGTATGGCATTCTCTAGGTCTCAAACAAGCTGTTAACGTCGAAACAATAAAATAATGCTAGTATTTAAGGAAATAAAAACCATATGTTTTGCATTGCCTTCCCGGTGCTTCGGACGCCTATGAAATATTTCAGTGAAATGTTTCGCATTTTTGGTAAACTCATTTTTTTTTATTTAATTATTTTGGAAATAACTACAGCGTCTAAACCAGGGGTGCCCAACCTTTTGACCCTGTGGGCCAGATCTGATTTTTCTGATGCAGTGGCGGGCCGGAACTAATGTCGGTAAAAGTAAACATTTTTTTCATAAAGTTTATTTTGTTAGGTTGTTTCAAGTAAACAAATAAATAAAGTAGTGTTGCAAATAAAGTTCATATATCCTGATTTTAAGTAAGAAAAACAAACTTTTGATCATTTGGTTATTTATCAGAATCATATTGTAATTGTTTTGTCGATTGAAATTAAAAACGCTGATATTATTGACAAAAAAAATTTCGTCGTTGCAAGTTTTTTTCAAGTTGGAAAAATCAACGAAAAAAGATAAAATTTATTGATTCGTAATTTGGATTCAAATCTTCTTTACGAAAAAAAATTGTTGCGTTGTTGTGCATCTTTTTTCAAATATTTTACAAAGCATTTTAAAATGATTTTTATGACTCAAAATTTAAAACAGTGTAGAAAAATATATTTCTTGTAGGATTTTATTCGTCTTCCTTAAAAAATCGGATTTCATGACGTATTTTTATTTTTGCAATGCAATGCAATTATAAAAAATAATCCCAAAATAAAATTGCTGGCAAACACCACTTAAAAAAAAATTAAACTCATTTTCAGTTTCCTACTTTTCTTTGAAATTCTAAAAGTAAATGACTTCTAAACAAAATGAAAAAAAAAATCATTGTACAACTAATTGTACATTAATGTGTTACTAAAATACAAATTTGAGCACATAAAATTGCTTAACATGTCAAATATTATCAAACATCTACTTTAGGAAAAAAATTCTCTTGTCCGATTGAACTTTAGCGTTTAATGACTTAATCGACTAAATAAGAATGTAGCAAAGAGTTCACAAAATATTTTCTCCAAATAAAATGCATTACTTCAATTTTGTCAAAAATAACCGCAATTTTTAAATTGTTAGCAATTTCTTCAAAATCCTAAATTTAAGTTTGGATGCCATTCAGTTACGTGGGTCTCGTGGTGCAGGGGTAGCGGCTTCGGCTGCCGATCCCGATGATGCTATGAGACGCGGGTTCGATTCCCGCCTTATCCACTGAGCTTCTATCGGATGGTGAAGTAAAACGTCGGTCCCGGTTTCTCCTGTCTCGTCAGAGGCGCTGGAGCAGAAATCCCACGTTAGAGGAAGGCCATGCCCCGGGGGGCGTAGTGCCAATAGTTTCGTTTTTTTGCCATTCAATTATTTCAACGTTTTGGTTCGAGTAGAAAACCTGACATAGAGATCAAGTTATTTATAAAAGTCCAATGTGAAATAACGTTAAAAATCATAGCATTCTAAAAAATAACCTTTTTATCAAAAAAAATAAAAAAGAGTAAAAGAGCCGTTCGAAAGAGCGGCTCTTTTTAATGAGCGAACGAAAATGAGCGGCTCCTAAAAAAGAGCGGTTTTGCCTACCTCTACAAAATATGAAAATCAATTATGGCAGTCTAAAAACAATTCAAATGAAACCCATTTTTCCTCCAATCACAAAATTACTGAGATTTTATCGAAAAAATAACTTTATTTATCTGATAGAATTGCAAAAAAAACCGGCGACCTCTGGATTGTGAGTCCAGTGCGCGGTCCGATTGATCCACACAGGCAGACGATAAATTATAATAAGTTAAATAATTCTACAAAATCAGCTGGTATTTTTTAAACTATCAAGTCTAATCGAAAAATCTCTTTCGAGACTTTCAGAAGCATTCTTGTCAATATTACAATTGCAGTGCCCCGTATTGCATTGGAACATCACACAAATTAAAGCGGCCAGACCTACCGCGTGAAGTTAACCACGATGATGATTCGTTGAAATGGGTTGATTTTGAGCATGAATGTTCAAACAACGAAACATGTTTGATTCTAAAGGGGAGTAAGAAACCTGGGGATTCCCCGCTCACTACAGTGCGCTTTGTCATACTGGTCATGTATGCACCAACACTTCTGCACCTTTTGACTGAGTCATGTATTTTTATAGAACAATGTATTTCAACCTCTTTCCAGCGTAAACAACACAAAAACCCAACATCGCCATGTCTTCCCGCAAAACGGCCGGTCGCCGCGGCACCACCAAGAAGCGTGCCCAGCGCGCCACCTCGAACGTGTTCGCCATGTTCGACCAGGCCCAGATCGCCGAGTTTAAGGAGGCGTTCAACATGATCGACCAGAACCGGGACGGGTTCATCGAAAAGGAGGACCTGCACGACATGCTGGCCTCGCTGGGCAAGAACCCGACCGAGGACTACCTGGACGGGATGATGAACGAGGCGCCGGGGCCGATCAATTTCACCATGTTTTTGACGCTGTTTGGCGAGCGGCTGCAGGGAACCGACCCGGAGGACGTGATCAAGAACGCGTTCGGCTGCTTCGACGAGGAGAACACCGGCATGCTGAACGAGGAACGGCTGCGCGAGCTGCTGACCACGATGGGCGATCGGTTCACCGACGAGGACGTGGACGAGATGTTCCGCGAGGCACCGATCAAGAATACGATGTTCGACTACATCGAATTTACCAGAATTCTCAAGCACGGCGCCAAGGACAAGGACGAACAGTAATTTCTTCTCTTTTCTCTTCTTTTGTTTTTATCCGTTTCGTGTCTTAGTTTAGTTTATCTTTCCTGTATGTTATTCCTGCTCTTAAATTGTGAATTTCCAATATTATTACGACTCGATCTTTCCCACAAAACGCAATTGGTTCCAACTATCACATCAGTATTCCCTTGCTAGCATTCTTCTTTCTGCCCCTCAGAAAAGAGCTTCTAAACTTTCCCCGACGCGTCGGACCGTAGCGCAAATCAGTACTTTACACACACAAAAGAAAAACAACCATTTGTTAATCGCAACTTATCGAAAGAAAACCACATTTTTGAATATATATTTAATATAACGTAAGACTCCAAGTCGTCGCTAGATCGTGCCTCAATTCTATCCGAACACTCCTTTTTTAAGCTCTCTGTTTCCTGTAATATCTTTCCTTAAGTAGCTCAGTAGAATCAACCTCGCCGAAGTGTGAGAGAAGTATCTGTCCCACTAAACACTATCCCACAACTAACGACCCCATCCGAACCTCACCTAGGTTCGACGAAACCCAATCGGCCCCAGCGATGGTGGAAACGGCCGTCGGAACCGCCGTCGTTAACGGTTCCTCCTCGAAAGTAACGATCACGGTCAAGAAGACCGTGTCCTGGAACTAACCTGACAATCGCTGGAAGTGTAAGTTGTTAGAAAATTCTTTGTTTGCGACAAAAAAAAAAAATCCCCAACCAGATCGAACCGCAAGAAAGGTCGCTTCCCGATCTCGAGTTTCCAGCGAGAGCTGGAATTTCCAGCGAGAGAGACAAAGAAATGGAGCTGCCGGATAATTGCTGCGGTGCGGTGAGCAGCAACTTGTCATGTTTGCCGATCTAGACAGCTTGTTCTGTGTAACGAGATCTCTCGATCTCGCCTTTGTTGGTTATGTTTGTTTTTATTACCTAGATATCGCTTTCGGAAACGGATTTCTTGTTTGGAATAGTTCAGATGACTAAATTTAACATAAATAAAATGTTTGTATTCTTTCAGGGTTATTGTTTTTATTCAATCAAAAAAGTCAAGATGACAGCCCCTTTCTTCCAAACCACTAATGAAGCCCAACCGTTGAACGAGTGCTACAGATTGGAGGAATGGAACGATCCTTAGCATGAAAACACAGATACACATTGGAACATGGAAAGTACTAAAACTTGCCCAAGCAGATACGTTTTTTTTCCAAAAAAAAAAATGCGGCTAATCCTTAGATGTGATCGACTGACACCAAGACGGAGCATGCTCGAATGTTTGCAGTGGATGTCGGTGAAGCAACGGATTGAATACAACACACTTGTTTTTGCTTTTCGTGTGAAGGAAAGGATGGCACCACAATACTTGACGGAGGCCATGGTACGCGGAAGGGATATCCATGAGCACGACACTAGAGGAGCTGACGATCTCAGGTTGCAGATTTGGAGGAAGGCTTGTACACAGAACTCGTTGTTTTACAAAGGTTTTAAACTATAAAACCAGCTTCCAGAGGCAGCAAAGATGACGAGCAACATAAACGAGTTTAAACGGAGCTGCAAGGAGTTTGTACGGCAACGGCCGTTGGAGTAGAAGTGACCCACGATGGCACTGTGACGAAGAGCACGTTATGACGGTCGGCCATCTTCATTATCGGTACACATCGCATGGGATCACTTTGGCCGCATATGATAAATTTATTCAAAAGTAACGCGAATCTGGGCGCGGTTTAACCCTATGGGCTCATATGTGCGTGGAATAGCAAATGGTTCCAATACCCTAAATGGATAAAAATACTGCAATCTGATTGATAAAATGACTCGACACAGGATTTGTTAGAGCGCCTTGAGATAGGACACAAAAGAAATGGATGGGCATACACGGAAGTAGAGTCAAGATTACAGGACACTCTCAGATATGTTGGCAACGTCAAGGAGCTTGGCTTGGCCTGAAAATCTAGCTGCCGACTTGTAGGTGAAGGCAGAGTTCTACAGTCAGCTGAGCGAGGTTGTCGATGAGAGTCCGTAGGGTGACATCCGAATCTACGCTGATACCACTGACTTGCAGCCCTCTATGGGTTGACATGATCTTGAAGAGATGAGCGTAAACGGTAAGCTGTGCACGGAGTTCTGTGGTAACCAAGACATGGTGATTGGTAACCTAGACATGGTGATTGGAAGATCGCTCAGTACACAAAGTCACGTATTTTTCGAGTGAAGGATAAAGGGAGAACCGGATATAACACATCTGTATCAGCCACAAACAGAAAATAATTCTACTAGATGTACGGAATATGCGCAGCTCCGATATCATATCCGATCATCATATCGTAGCTCCCGCGGCACCAGAGAAATGTCGAAGATAACATACTGCGGACTCTGAGAAAGACAATGGAGACATGCACCTCTTCTATGACATCTTGCAAAGGTTTTGTGGTGCTAGGACGAATAAACTTATTTCGGTGAAGGACAGAAGCGTTCAGTTGATAACTAATCAGGTTGACCAGCTGTATCGTTAGTTCGAGCAATTTGAGCAGCTCCTGCAAATCCTGCATGTACGTTCAAGCCCCCAGTACCATCCGCCAAATGTTAGGCGGATAAACCGGATGAACTCTAGTTCACTTACCATAAGAAAGACTGAATAAGCCGTGAGACGTATGAAGTCCGGAAAAGCGCCAGGGTTTGATCGCAGAAATTCTCAAGGCTGACGTCCTGTTGTCAGCTCGGATGCTGTATCGACTGTTCACCAAAATCTGGGACACCGCGGCATTTGGTGAAAGTTCCGAAGAAGGGGGATCTCACCAACTGCGACAACTGGCGTGGCATCGTGTTGCTGTGCATAACTTTGAAAGTTCTCTTAAAGGTGATTTTGTGCAGGATTATATCGAAGATCGACGAGTCATTTCGATGGTAGCAAGCAGGGTTCCGCAATGGCTGATCATTCGTGGATCATCCTTTAACAAGTCAACGAACTCCAGGATTATCTTCATCTGGTTTTCGTTGATTATGAAAAAGCGTTTGACCGTCTCGACAACGCAAACGGGGTCTTGTCTGACTCAATCCGAGTTGCAGCCGGGGTGAGACAAGGATGCATTCTGTTACCACTGCTGTTTCTCGTCGTCATCGATGAAGTGTTAGGTGAAACGTTGGACCGTGTGCAAAACCGTGGGCTGCAGTGGCTAGTTAAGATGAAGCATCTCAACGACCTCGACTTAGCGAATATCATTGTGCTGTTCTCACAGAGAGGAAACGACATGCAGAACACGCTGGACGATCTACCTGCATAGTCCTCGGCGGCAAGGCTGAAAGTCAATGTCTAGTAGACGAAGTCGATGGCATTGAACACGGAAAGCGCTCATGGCTTAGCTGCAAAGAAGTTGAGAAGGTCGACACTTTCCATTACCTTGGTAGCCAGATTGCGTAAGATGGTGGTAGCAAGCTCGACATATGCAAGCAAATCAAGAAGGCCAGAGGTGCATTCATAGGGCATCGCACTTTGTAGCGATCTAATCAAATCAGCTTTCATACCAAACCACGGATATTAAACTCAAACGTCAAGTCCCTGTAGCTTTACAGGAGTGAGTTCCACCCAATGCTTACCTTACCTCAGCGAAGAAGTAGAGCAGCAGCAACTTGATTACATCGAGCATCAATGAACCTTCAACTGAAGATTTGAACGGCTAACAACTTCAACACAACGGTTGTTTAAGCATATGCTGTGAAGATCCATGAAGTTAGAACGTATTTGCCATAAACGAAAGCTTCCACGCCTCACCATAAAAAGCTTCAGACGGTGTAGTCAGGTCAAGCTTCCACGTGCCACTCGCCGCTGAGTTACCCGTCTGGTAACTCACTCTCCCCGCACAATCGCCATACACTCTTCACACAGCAGAGAGAATCCACCATCGCGCACGCTGCCAGCTTGCTTCGGTCGCGCACGCGAGTACCCCTTCACGGTGTAATCACCCGGTGTATCGTGAGAGAGCGAGTGCCCCCACGTCGTCGTCGCAGGTCTCGCCGTCGGCAGTCGATGGTCCCCACAACCAACCAGCACAGTCTGGCGTGCTAGCCCGGTCTAACGTCGTCGTCCCAAGTCAAAGAGTCGTGTGTCGAAACACAACAACGGTGCCCCGTTGTTTGAGGCCAGCAGTTCGCCGGAGTTCTACGGTGCTGTTAGTTAGATGCTTGCTTGCAAGATTCGATCAGGTGGAAGAAAGTGACGCGTGAGAGTTCTGGACGTTCTATGTGGAGGTGGCAAGTTCCGGGGATCAGTGAAAGTGAGGAAGATATCCCATTGGAAGACTTGGCGAGTCCAAGGATAGTGCTCAAGCGGGGTAAGAAGGACGTTCCTTTGTCTGTCTGTGCTCGCAGGACATCTTGGATGTCCTCAATTCCAGCGAGGCCGTCTGGCCATCGCATAGCTATAGACGTGGGACTCTACTACAGTCGTCCCGAGCGTAGGGACGACGGGGGGTTTACGTCCTTTAATGAGGTCTTGCGCGAGGATACGACGAGGGAGTATGTGCTCTAGAAAGTAAAAAATAGATGTGTGTTGTATACGATCGGCACCAATACAGCAACGGAGTTCCGGTAGTCCGTAAGGACAGGTGGAGTACGGTGTCTACTACTGTTTGGTAGCGGTGCAACGTAGACAGAATCCCACCAGGACGAAGGGGACTAGCGCTAGCAGTTTTCCAATTGGGACCTCGTTTTTGTTTGTGGGAACTCCCTAGTATAAGTGAGCTTTTCCAGCGGTTGGTATTGTATTGGTGTGGTCAGAACTAGGATTGTGGGTGGGTGGCTAGGAGGAAAATCGGATTTTCTCCACCACAACGCACACACACGCTCAGAAGCATTCGGAGGGATGATATAGGAGGGTTGTCCGCGACCTGCTTGTGTGTTAGTGCGAGAGTTTCGGATGCCGGTCTATCATTGAGAAGAACGCCAGGAGGAGGTTAGGATCGGGGAAATTATTTGCGCAGTTCTTGGTCGAAATTTCTCTACACACTCTCTTGAGGAAGGGTCGTTCGCGAGGGGTTGGAAGATGTGCAAAACTGAAGAAACAGGAGGGTGAGCAACGGATCGAAACCAAAACAGAGCGACTAGCGAAGAAATACACAAACGTAAGAAGTCTTGATGTGAGGAAACGCTAGTTGAGATGGATTAGACAGCTCGTATCGTGGCAAGCCATCAAGATAATGCTGCCGGAATGTCTATTACCGATTAATTTAAGTTAGTCGAAGAACCTGAGAGGAAGTTGGGCTTCCACCATCATGGAAGAACGCAAATTTGCATCGAAATGAGCAGGTTATGTAATCGCTAGAAGAGAGCGAATCTTGGTTGTGAAAGTGTGAAATGTTGTTGGTAATAATAACAAAAAAATAGCATTTTCAACTTTTTGAACTGTTGAGATCAAGACGTCCTTTGTTGATAATAGCTCAAACTTTTGTAAGATGTGCTAAACGTCAAAACTGCCAAATTCCCGATTGACAGCCAACCCAACAGATTGAAACTGAGTCGTCACCCTGCACCAAATTGAAACTCCCCAAAAGATATGAGGAATGTGCGTGTAAATATACATTTAAAAGTGTGTTTTTTCTTCGTCAACTTTTTCGGGTGGAAAGGTCAGCGGGAAGTGCAGGGGGAGGGGTAGGCCTAATTTTGCGACAGATATACACAGACTCGGGCAGGGCAGGGCAGACAGACTGACCGCGCGCGAGGGATCCGGACAGGGTGTGTGTGTGTGTGTGCGTAACCGAGATGGAAATGAATCGCGCTCTAAACTGAGCGCTCTGAAACTGAGAGTGATGTTTGAAGAGTGCGTGTCGCGACGACACGCAAATGTTGATATTGCTTATAGAAAAGATAAAAGAGTAATTTTGGATGGGGAGACTTGGATAAACAAGAACACATTGTTTGAATACTGATACTTATTTAGGTTGTCCAAATTTATAAATAAAATGTTTTTGTTTTGTTCCATTTTTTTATGGTGATGCTGCTCGAAATCTTATTATTTTTCGATTATTTTTTTCCAATGACTTATAGAGTGTCCATACAGAAATTGTATGTAAATTTTCAGCGAGCGAATTGTTGATATTTAGAGAATGGATTTGTTATTGATTTGGTGTCTTCGGCAATTTGTTTGCAGAATTATTCAGGAATTTCTATGGGTTTAGGTGATTTTTTCAAAGAAACACGAAATATGGCCAAAAATCATTGTTAAGACACTTTGTCTCAAATCTGAGAACAGATTCAGATTCAGCGGACTAAATAAACCCTCTACAGCTCAACCCCGCCTTTGGACGGGCTTAGATCTATAAATATAATAGGGCAAATACAACCAAAAACAAACATAAAGTAAACAAGATAAATGCTAATTAAAAAACTAAAAATAAAACAAGAGAAGTAAAACGAAAGTTACCTCCTAAACACGAAAAAAAAAAACAATTGGTCAGTAGATGTTAAAGATACAGTTATTCATATTTTGAATTTCTTCACACTTAACACTTCTCTACACATACACCTTTCCGTTGCCCTCTAAAATTTAACCCTGAATTACAATTAAAAAAAAAGTGGGCTTGAGGGTTTGCTTTAATGATTTCTATTATATTATGGGAGCTGGGGGAAAGACGGCCAACCCACTATTTTACAAACTATACTAATGAATATTACTAAAATGTTTAGCAATACTGTTCCTTATGCTAAATAATGCACATGTAGTCACCTTTGCCAAATCTATTGTTTGAAATTTATATTATTTATAATATCTCAAAATAAACAAATAATTTTTCAACTTGATGTAATTTTCATGAATTACAGCTTTTATCAGGTAACAATATGTTTTTCTTTCTTTAAATATTTTTTCATGTCATATTGAAGTTTTCCCTAGATTATGTCCCTCGGAAAAGTTTTTTTTTTCCATTTTTGCATAAGAGTTTAATAACAGTATCATAACAAAATTTGTTATTGGTCTGATATGGGTTGAAAGCCAAAACAACATTTCTTGTTATGGAAAAATAACTCCAACTGTTATTGGGATGATCGGATTAGTTGTTAAAATAACAACAAATAATAAAAAAGATTTGTTCGAAGCATAACCAAAAATTTCATTAGTCTGTTATTACAATAACAATCCAATAACAGAAAAATCATAACGACGAATAACAAAACTTGTTATAAATAACATAAAATGTTATTGGCCTAGTATTTTCAAATACCAAAAAATGTTATTCTCACGTTATTTCCGTCTGCTCGGGTAAGGAAAAGCATTAACTACTGTTTCGACATTATTCCTTACTATCACAGTAAATCTCATCACAGCAAAAATCATTGAATAGTATGAAATCCTTTCAAACTTTGCATAATAACTGATAATTTAATATTATTTACATAATTTTGATTTACTTATTCCAATCAAAATACACACACTAATTATTTTGCATCAAGTTGTGTATGTTTTGTTGTAAAAAATCACAGTTTTTCATGAAATGTGGTCGCAATAATATGAAATTCACAATGCAAAAATATAAAATTTGTTGAACAGCATTTTTCTTCACATTTTAAACTTGATTTTTTCAACAAAAATAGTTATGATTTTCAGAGAAGTTAATTATAGCACTGGCCATCTTACCCCGCGTATTTCGTTAATATACGATTTCAATTATATTTTTAAAATTGCTGAAAAGTATTGAACATTGTTTTTTCGATCAAGTAATTTATGTCATTTCTATAATGTAGAACAATATGTAAATAATATGAGATCAAAATAATCTGTTGTGTAAATTTTATGAGACTTCTCCCTTAGGGTGGCCGTCTTACCCCCATATCCCCTAGTCGTAGAAGGCGCATATTGTGTGAGGAAACAACTTTCCGATCAACTTTCTTGTCGAGAAAAAATATCCATAAAATATTCCTAAAATGTTACGTTTTCTAAAACACCGTAATCGTGAACATTCATAATTTTCAACCAAGCTGAAAGTTGCCAGTTGGTTGCCCCTTTCCATTAGCTAAAAAATTGTACTTTTTAAGGAGATTTGGTGTGTTCAAAAGAGTTGTTTTTGAACACACCAAATCTCCTTAAAAACTACATTTTTGCCTTCCTCACCTCACTGAGGCAAGGCTATAAAATCACTCAAAAATTGAACTTTTTAAATAAGCCTTCTAGATATACCTTTACGTATACATATCGGCTCAGAATCAAATTCTGAGCAAATGTCTGTGCGTGTGGATGGACGTAGAATTTTTTTTCTCACTCACTTTTCTCGGAACTGGCCCTACCGATTTTGTCCGGATCTATGTTTTTAGATTCGCCTTCAGGTCCTTTAAGTCTTTTTTTAATTTCATCCGGTTTGGTGCAGTACTTCAAAAGTTATGTTAGAAAAACTGTTTTGGTTGATACTAAAAAGGGTCATTATTTACATAATTTGAAAGCTCCGGCGGATAGCTGTCGGAACTTTCCGCTCAGTGCACGCCGTTCACGCACACAAATACTGCAGTGCTTTCAAATGAATAATAAAAATGTATCATAGATGGCAGCACTCAGATGTATAGTGTCTTTACTAAGTAAGCGTTAGCCAAAGCTTTCAGGAGGAAGGCAGCAACCACCTTCTGGTGGATTAAGTAACGTTTTTTTCGTTAATTCCAAAGCTTGATGATTTAAAAAATTATATGGAAACAGTCCAGACTCGATTGTCCGCAGTCGACCCGAGCATGGGTAAATAACAAGGAAAATGCGTAATAATACCTTTCTCTGGTATCAATACAAAATTTTGGAACTCCTGGACCCTTTCAAATTTGTCTTAAGGATTATACAAGAGCAGAATGTGGTATCATACCAATCTAAGGTATTGTTTTGATATTGCAAAATTGCAGAATTTGTCAATGGTCGAACACCAAATTTTGGTATTCTTTAGGTATTACAGTATTTTATCAAATTCCTCTGAAACTATGGGAAAATTTTGACAAAATAATTAATTTTGCGCTAAAATGATGTCTCAAAGCGAATGCCTTCATTGAAAACCGGAAATTTCAATCATGATTTTAAACATTTTTGATATACACCCTGAAGAAATGACTTGAAATTGTAGAAAATTTTCTTATTCAGGATAGCACATTTTGATATTGAAAGGTTTCATCAAATTCCTCTGAAATTATGGGATTTTTTTTTATATACCCACTAAGATTTTTTTTTTAAAACGTTGAAAATTCTTTAAGCCGGGATAACCAAATACTTTGAAAAACGAGTTAGTGGACAGATTATTGAATTTTATAGAATTTCAATCCAGTTTCATTTTAATGAAACTTATTTTTTCTAGTTATGACCGATTCTTAGCGAAGCTACACCAAAATATCACATTTTTCAATTTTCAATATGATTTTTAATATGAAAAAAAATATTTTTATTATGATGCAATAATTGCAATGTGCTTTAAATGCGTTTTCTTACCTTAAAAGCAAAGAACATTGACCAAAAGTGGTCTGCAAGCCATTGTACGGGAGAGGAGTTTTTTCATAAATCGGCTCCTTTCGTTGTCCCGTCACGAAAAGAAATGGGTGGCAAAAACTCAAATTTCATCCAATTCTTTCAGTTCAAGGAGCAAAAGATTCGTTTTTTAATTTGTGATAATGTGTAGAAGAGCAAAAGTTTTTAAAAATCAAACTGGCAAAACTGTAGCGATTTTTGTAGTGTGCCTTTTAAAAGTCCAGTTTTACGATGTTGTCCCGTCACGCTACATTTTTATTTCAGGGGAAGCACAGGTACTATATGGTTCATTCTGCATGATATTTCTTTGTAGGAAAATCAATTATCTTTCCAAATCAAGGGGCTGGAAACTCTAATATTACTTAAGAATACTGAGTATACTAATGATATCACTACTCGACAAAACAAAACTTGTGTCAAGGGATTGACGATATCTCATCGGTTCCTCAGAGAAAAGGCATCCCCGAATCCGATGCAATCGACAGAATTTGATTTTATGTCCACGCGGACTGACGAGAAGCTGGTAAATTTTTTAACATAAAAAAATCGAACAATTTAAAAAAAACTTGCGTCTCCTCCCAACTATATGAGCCATCTACAAAAATATGGAGGCGCCTGGTGCATAGCCATTTCCTTTAAGCACAACGGAAACAACCAATACAAATGTATAAAAAAGTTGTCAAGTTCGGGGGGTCCACAGCTAGCATTTTTTGTACGATTATAAAAATAAATATTAAAAGTTTAAAATTAAAATATTTGAAAAACATTTTTTTTAAATATATTTGTTTACTAAAATTTTATGTTTCTCAAAGGTCTATGGGTACTTCGGGATGTCCATGGTAATCCAAGGACTCCCTAGAGTTAAGATCTATGAGTCTACCGCCGTAACAAGCAAGAGGTCGTCGGATTTTGACCCCGGATTATGTGCGTATAGCATCAGTGGATATGGTAGACTACTATATGAATGTAATGGGATGTACATGGTCATCCAAGGACTCCCTGGAGTTAAGATCTACGAGTCTACCGCCGTAACAAGCAAGAGGTCGTCGGATTTTGACCCCGGATCATGTGAGTATAGCATCAGTGGATATGGTAGACTACTATATGAATGTAATGGGATGTACATGGTCATCCAAGGACTCCCTGGAGTTAAGATCTATGAGTCTACCGCCGTAACAAGCAAGAGGTCGTCGGATTTTGACCCCGGATTATGTGCGTATAGCATCAGTGGATATGGTAGACTACTATATGAATGTAATGGGATGTACATGGTCATCCAAGGACTCCCTGGAGTTAAGATCTACGAGTCTACCGCCGTAACAAGCAAGAGGTCGTCGGATTTTGACCCTGGATCATGTGCGTATAGCACCAGTGGATATGGTAGACTACTATATGAATGTAATGGGATGTACATGGTCATCCAAGGACTCCCTGGAGTTAAGATCTACGAGTCTACCGCCGTAACAAGCAAGAGGTCGTCGGATTTTGACCCCGGGTCATGTGCGTATAGCATCAGTGGATATGGTAGACTACTATATGAATGTAATGGGATGTACATGGTCATCCAAGGACTCCCTGGAGTTAAGATCTACGAGTCTACCGCCGTAACAAGCAAGAGGTCGTCGGATTTTGACCCCGGATCATGTGAGTATAGCATCAGTGGATATGGTAGACTACTATATGAATGTAATGGGATGTACATGGTCATCCAAGGACTCCCTGGAGTTAAGATCTACGAGTCTACCGCCGTAACAAGCAAGAGGTCGTCGGATTTTGACCCTGGATCATGTGCGTATAGCACCAGTGGATATGGTAGACTACTATATGAATGTAATGGGATGTCCATGGTCATCCAAGGACTCCCTGGAGTTAAGATCTATGAGTCTACCGCCGTAACAAGCAAGAGGTCGTCGGATTTTGACCCCGGATTATGTGCGTATAGCATCAGTGGATATGGTAGACTACTATATGAATGTAATGGGATGTACATGGTCATCCAAGGACTCCCTGGAGTTAAGATCTACGAGTCTACCGCCGTAACAAGCAAGAGGTCGTCGGATTTTGACCCTGGATCATGTGCGTATAGCACCAGTGGATATGGTAGACTACTATATGAATGTAATGGGATGTACATGGTCATCCAAGGACTCCCTGGAGTTAAGATCTACGAGTCTACCGCCGTAACAAGCAAGAGGTCGTCGGATTTTGACCCTGGATCATGTGCGTATAGCACCAGTGGATATGGTAGACTACTATATGAATGTAATGGGATGTCCATGGTCATCCAAGGACTCCCTGGAGTTAAGATCTATGAGTCTACCGCCGTAACAAGCAAGAGGTCGTCGGATTTTGACCCCGGATTATGTGCGTATAGCATCAGTGGATATGGTAGACTACTATATGAATGTAATGGGATGTACATGGTCATCCAAGGACTCCCTGGAGTTAAGATCTACGAGTCTACCGCCGTAACAAGCAAGAGGTCGTCGGATTTTGACCCTGGATCATGTGCGTATAGCACCAGTGGATATGGTAGACTACTATATGAATGTAATGGGATGTACATGGTCATCCAAGGACTCCCTGGAGTTAAGATCTACGAGTCTACCGCCGTAACAAGCAAGAGGTCGTCGGATTTTGACCCCGGATCATGTGAGTATAGCATCAGTGGATATGGTAGACTACTATATGAATGTAATGGGATGTCCATGGTCATCCAAGGACTCCCTGGAGTTAAGATCTACGAGTCTACCGCCGTAACAAGCAAGAGGTCGTCGGATTTTGACCCCAGATCATGTGAGTATAGCATCAGTGGATATGGTAGACTACTATATGAATGTAATGGGATGTACATGGTCATCCAAGGACTCCCTGGAGTTAAGATCTATGAGTCTACCGCCGTAACAAGCAAGAGGTCGTCGGATTTTGACCCCGGATCATGTGCGTATAGCATCAGTGGATATGGTAGACTACTATATGAATGTAATGGGATGTCCATGGTCATCCAAGGACTCCCTGGAGTTAAGATCTACGAGTCTACCGCCGTAACAAGCAAGAGGTCGTCGGATTTTGACCCCGGATTATGTGCGTATAGCATCAGTGGATATGGTAGACTACTATATGAATGTATTGGGATGTCCATGGTCATCCAAGGACTCCCTGGAGTTAAGATCTATGAGTCTACCGCCGTAACAAGCAAGAGGTCGTCGGATTTTGACCCCGGATCATGTGCGTATAGCATCAGTGGATATGGTAGACTACTATATGAATGTAATGGGATGTCCATGGTCATCCAAGGACTCCCTGGAGTTAAGATCTACGAGTCTACCGCCGTAACAAACAAGAGGTCATCGGCTTTTGACCCCGGATCATGTGCGTATAGCATCAGTGGATATGGTAGACTACTATATAAATGTGTTGGGCTCCCTGGAGTTAAGATCTACGAATCTACCGCCGTAACAAAAAAGAGGTCGCCGTTTGGCTAAAGTGGTAAGCAAGGACTTTTGTTCATCGTTCAAACTTAAATATTTCGATAACTTTACATCGATTGTAGATCTTAACTCCAGGGAGTCCTTGGATGACCATGTACATCCCATTACATTCATATAGTAGTCTACCATATCCACTGATGCTATACGCACATAATCCGGGGTCAAAATCCGACGACCTCTTGCTTGTTACGGCGGTAGACTCATAGATCTTAACTCCAGGGAGTCCTTGGATGACCATGGACATCCCATTACATTCATATAGTAGTCTACCATATCCACTGGTGCTATACGCACATGATCCAGGGTCAAAATCCGACGACCTCTTGCTTGTTACGGCGGTAGACTCGTAGATCTTAACTCCAGGGAGTCCTTGGATGACCATGTACATCCCATTACATTCATATAGTAGTCTACCATATCCACTGATGCTATACTCACATGATCCGGGGTCAAAATCCGACGACCTCTTGCTTGTTACGGCGGTAGACTCGTAGATCTTAACTCCAGGGAGTCCTTGGATGACCATGTACATCCCATTACATTCATATAGTAGTCTACCATATCCACTGATGCTATACGCACATAATCCGGGGTCAAAATCCGACGACCTCTTGCTTGTTACGGCGGTAGACTCATAGATCTTAACTCTAGGGAGTCCTTGGATTACCATGGACATCCCGAAGTACCCATAGACCTTTGAGAAACATAAAATTTTAGTAAACAAATATATTTAAAAAAAATGTTTTTCAAATATTTTAATTTTAAACTTTTAATATTTATTTTTATAATCGTACAAAAAATGCTAGCTGTGGACCCCCCGAACTTGACAACTTTTTTATACATTTGTATTGGTTGTTTCCGTTGTGCTTAAAGGAAATGGCTATGCACCAGGCGCCTCCATATTTTTGTAGATGGCTCATATAGTTGGGAGGAGACGCAAGTTTTTTTTTTTAAATTGTTCGATTTTTTTATGTTAAAAAATTTACCAGCTTCTCGTCAGTCCGCGTGGACATAAAATCAAATTCTGTCGATTGCATCGGATTCGGGGATGCCTTTTCTCTGAGGAACCGATGAGATATCGTCAATCCCTTGACACAAGTTTTGTTTTGTCGAGTAGTGTATTCCAGTATACTTGTTAGTATACTAACCGAAAAGCAATAAACTTGCTGTTAGTATATTAAGATACTCTCAGTATATTGGTAAGTATACTGGCGGTATGTAAAGGAAATAATTAGTATACTAACATATATTTTGATATACTGGTTAACATAATAAGTATAGCTCTAAGAGTTTCCAACCCCTTGTTCCAAATATGTAATAACATTGGGGGGTTTCTTCTTATATTTTGCCACTACAGCCAAAACGCTGAAAAAAACTTGGATTTTTTTTAAAAGGAGCCGAAGAATCGGTCTTATAATGTTTGCCCAATTGTGTTGATTTGACTGATTCATATATTCGATCGACTCGAAGGTCAATAAACATGTCTTCGCTTCACTAACTGATAAGCGCTTCTTTATCAGATCCAATTACTTTAGTTGAACTGTAAAATCGCGAATCTACAAGTCAGCTCTTATCACCCGCGGCCAAGTCAGTGATAACGTCGAAATAAATGTTGTCGGCAAAGTATAGAAACACGCTACCTGCCTTCATCGCGAAACACTTCTTTTTGATTCACCTCATCAATCGGATGGGTTAAGTTTGTGCAAAAAACACTTTTAAAGTGCACGCTATCAGTTTGGTTTCATCAGACAAGCTCAGCACAAAAACACATCCCCATCCAATTGAAACTACTATATAAACAACAATGTAACGAATGCGCTCACGTAATCCAAATCTCTCGCGTGTGCCCACGAATCTGATTACTCCATCAGATTTGACATGGGCCCAGATTAAGAGTGGAACAGATGCGCGAAAATTTTGGAATTTTCAAATTATCAAACCAACGCGCATCAGCCACGATTCATCAAAATGCAAAGTTTGGTGGAAGACGCAGAAATGCTTCTTCTCGTTAGCGAATAAGCGAGCAAACCGCAGAACAAGCAGAAGATGAAGATGCAGCACAGTCAAGAAGACCGACCACGATGACGAGGAACATCAAGCTGAATCGGGGCTCACATGTTGCACGAAGAGCTGATGATCTGCCCGAGAGAGTTTGGGTGAATTCCCAAAGCAACAGAGCTTCTTTCTCGTGAGAAGAAATGTGTTGAAGTTGTTGAACATTGAAAAGACTGTTTAAAAGTTGTTACGAAATCATTAGGCAGCGTTGCAATTTTAGATTCTATATTAGATGCGAATGGTGGAGATGACCTAACTATATTTGACAGTTGCAACGCGTCCATCTTGAACACTAGATAACTACATTTGAATCGTTTAGGTTGGATGTGGTAGAGATGACCTGACTTGATTTGACAGTTGTTTTGCAACGCACCAATTCCTAAACTGCAGTCGGTGGAGGTGACCTAGCCAGATAGCTTTAATTTTTTTTTATAAACTGACAAACTTTTAACAATGTTTCAAATTTAAATTCAACAACCATCTTTTTTCGAACTCAAAACCCAAACGAAATAAAGTAGAAAACTGTCCAAAAAAGGCGTCTCCCAAAAAATTTGATCATACACGCACAAGTGTGGCGTTTCAAACCCATCAGAAGCATTTAGGCTGTGCGCCAAATGGATCGCGTTCCGAAATGGGCATGCCAGAAGCCAGAAGCACCAACAACAGCCGGTGAACGTTATTTGACCCGTTCGGTTATTTCAGCATTTTTTTTTGTTATTCGACGTATGGCGCGCAGATTCCATAAATTACTCACCACCGGGGAGCGATCTCGGGGATCGGGAATCTGGAGCAAAATTCAGTCCCGAAAAAAAATTGGCTGCTTTTCTTCCTCCACGTTAGGAATGCGAATTGATGTCATCGCGATGTGGATGAATGATTTGAGGAGTGAACGAAAAGGGAAAAGACTGTTTGCGGTAGGGTGCTTTCTTTTGGGAAATTTTGCTCAATTATTCTTGGAAATTTTGATTGACTTTTTAATAACTTTTTTTCATTTATGAAAAATATGGTAGCCATATTTTCGAAATTCTAGTTTTTTAAATTGTTTGATCATTTCGAATAAAATTATTTGCAAAATTTAAAATTCAAATTGATTTTGAAAACGTTAAATACAGCCCTTTTAAATATTAGTTTGAATTTGAAAGTTTTTAGAACATTTCTGGAGTTTTTTTTGAAAAGGTCCAATAAACCAAATTCTCAGTTTTTGCTTTTTGGGTGTTTTTAATATCCCTGACTTAAGGCGGTTTTAAAAACACCCAAAAAGCAAAAACTGAAAATTTGGTTTATTGGACCTTTTCAAAAAAAACTCCAGATTTGTATTGAAATGATCAAAAATGTCAGAAATACTTGAATTTTAAAAAATGAATCATATTTTCCATAATTTCGTTAGTTTTCGTTTTTATTATTTCTAATTGAAAATGTAATTACTAACGTTGAAAAATCAAGCATAATATCGTAGCTAGTGCGTCCATCCCGGGAATTCCCGGGACAAAAATCCCGGGATTTTTCCAGAACCGGGAATTCCCGAATCCCAGGATTTTTTTATAATTTGTCCCGGGAATTCCCGAGAAAAAACAAATTTTGGTCTGGAAATTCTGATTTGGTTGTGGAAATATATGAACAGTTGAATACCTCAGAATCGATAATAATTTTAAAGCATTATAATTTGTATTCGGCATATATCAGCATTAATTTAGTTTATTAGGGCAAACTGTTTTATCAAGCACTGGTATGTGGTGCAAATCAGGACAACTGAAACGAATTAAGACAGCTATTTAGTATTTTTTTTTTGCATGATGTTTTGAATTACTTTGGTTAAAACAGGAACAGAACAAAACAATTTCACATAACACCGATTTTTTAATTTATTGTTCTAAAATCTCTTTACCTACTTAGACTGTTTTTTTCCTAGTTGGCGGTAGTAACTTAAAAATAATTTGGAAAATATGTTTTTTGCAATTTTTTTTTGTGAAAGTTAAACATTTTAGTACTTGTATCAATAAGTAAAATTTTCAAATTATTTTTTAGTTTTAACGGTGAATTCATTTAACACATGGATGTTTGCAAAAATTTCATTCGAAAGGCGTTTGTTCGGGATTTCAAAAGATTTTGTAAGCAACTTGTTGTAAAACTTGATTTTCCAGCACTTGTCTTATTTCTAGATAACTTTTTCAAAACAACAAATGCGCCAAGAGTTTCCTATGTACATAGGACCTTTTGAAAAAGTAATCGAGATTTAGCCGATAAATGTACGACTCGTGCTAAAAAAAATTCTTTTGGCCACTTGTCGCTTACATTTTTATTATGTAAAACATGAAATTCAAAACTTATCATAAATTTTACATTGGATGGTGTCATTTAATTTGTTGTCGCCTCTTGTTTTAAAGATATTTTCAAAGAATTTTTTCAAGCTTTTCTGATTATCAGTTGTCCATACAAAAATAATATATGAAAATTCAAAAATCGTTATCTTTTGAAGAAATTTTTTGATCGATTTGGTGTCTTCGGCAAAGTTGTAGGTGTGGATAAGGACTAGACTGAAAAAAAAATAGAGCACGGTAAAAGAATTTGGCGATTTTTTATTTTGCTTTTTGTCACTAAAACTTGATTTGCAAAAAAACACGATTTTTAATTTTTTGTTTTCTGATATGTTTTAGGGAACATCAAATGCCATCTTTTTAGAAATTTCCAGAATAAGCAAAACATCTTGGACCGAGTTATGAATACTGATTTTTTCAAAAATGTTTAGGTGACTTTTTTGAAAATAGTCGATGTTTTTATTTTTTTTAATTAGTGCCCATGTTTGCCCACTCTTGATAAAAATGTTGCTGAGATATTGCCATGCAAAGATTTAAAAATAGGAAAATTGATGTTTTCTAATTCGCAACCCAAAAACCCCACCATTTTCTAATGTCGATATCTCAGCAATTAATGGCCCGATGTTTAATGTTAAAATATGAATCATTCTTGAAATTTTCTGACCTTTTCGAAAAAATACTTTCTATTTTTTTTGAGTCAAGACTAACATTTGGGCCCTTGCATTTTTTTATGTACGTGATTTGATTATCCGAATTCTCATACAAACCTTCGGATAATCGAGTTTGGACTGTATTGCAATTTTTTATTCAAGTTTTGAAACTGTTGAAAAATTTGTTAGGAGGAGTGGGTTAAAAGGGTGAGAGGGGCACGGCGTGGCTGGAGCAAAGTATGGATCGATCTTGAAAAAAATATTTGTTTTAAAAGATTTGTAGGGAAATCTCTTCCCCTTTAATAAATGTTTAACTGCTCTGACCGTTTCCTACCGTTTATCACTTCCACACCAATCGCTACCGAATACTCTCTCTCTCTTTACTCTCCCTCTGACTCCAAATGGGTTGTACGGCGAATGGCTCAGAGCGGCTGATTGCGCTATATCGCTCAAAGCTTACTCGAAATAGTTTGGAGTTTGCGATCGGATTTGCTTTGATTATTTATTTAACAGCTTAAAATCAATGTTATCAAAAATGTTTTGCAATTTTGTTGTTAACACAACCTCAATGGCGCATTTGACAGAAATTTCCAACTTTCCAAATACAAATTTACGGCAGACTGTGGTAGCGCAGGCCAAAAGAGCGCCGAGCTAGTATTTTCTTAGATTCTCTCCTCTCTGAACATAATCGCTTGTGAGTCGGGTCGACGGACGGAGTAGACAAAGAAAATCACGAAGTATTTGTTTCGCTGTGTGAAGCGATTGGCCAAGGCGTTGGCAGAAGAGCGTTTCCCGGGATATCCCGAAAAATATATTTCCCGGGAATTCCCTAAATTTAAGCAAAAGTACACATTTTCTATACTTTTTGGAACCGTTTTTGAGATTCTCAGAGAAAAATAAATGCAGATGATTTTGTTTAATTAAATTTATTTTATACCTCATATACAATTAATCAGTTTATCAGACACTTTGATATCTGATAATATAAATTTTTGAAGTTACGGGAAAATTAAGTAATCTTTTTCAAGAATATTTGGAGTTATTTCATAAAAAATATATTAAATTGAGAATTTTTACGTTTTTGTTTACCATAATCTAATGAGTTGAAAAACAAATTGGTATCTTAACATTTATAATAAAGTTTTCTTCAAGAAGAATTATTTCAATTCGTTAAATACCTGGTATACAAGAAATTACAATATGTAGTAAAAGAAAAATGGAGCACTGGTGTAACAATGGGTGTTAGAAGGTTAAATATCAAAACATGTAAGACTGATTGTGACATGATGTTAATTCGAAATATTTGAATACATTGAGTTGTTTGAAGTAAACAAACAAGAGAAGTTTGATTTTTGCTTTGCCATTTTGTCCAAGAACTGAAACCATTATGACTTTTTTTAGAAAAGTTATTTGTCATGAAAAACATAATTTCTGCATGTTTTTTCAAACTTTTGCCTTCCTCACTGAGGTAAGGCTATAATCCTGCTCTATAAATGAACTTTCTATTAAAAGCTCCTAGACCCACCTTCATGTATACATATCTACTCAGAATCGAAAACTGAACAAATGTCTGTGTGTGTGTATGTGTGTGTGTATGTGTGTGTGTATGTGTGTGTGTATGTGTGTGTGTATGTGTGTGTGTATGTGTGTGTGTATGTATGTATGTGACCAAAATTCTCACTGAGTTTTCTCAGCACTGGCTGAACCGATTTTGATCGAACCAGTTGCATTCGACTTGGTTTAGGGTCCCATACATCGCTATTGAATTGTTTGAAGTTTCGATAAGTAGTTCAAAAGTTATGCATAAAAATGTGTTTTCACAAATACCCGGATCTCAATTATATGCATGTAAACGATGTCCGGATCCATCATCCGACCCATCGTTGATTAGGTAATTGAAAGGCCTTTCCAATGAGTACAAAACATTGAGGATCTGGCAACCCTGTCTCGAGTTATGACCACTTAAGTGATATTTATGTACTTTTTTGAAGCCGGATCTCACTTAAATGTATGTAAACTATGTCCGGATCTATCATCCGACCCATCGTTGGTTAGGTAATTGAAAAGCCTTTCCAAAGAGTCCAAGACATTGAAGATCTGGCAACCCTGTCTCGAGTTATGACCACTTAAGTGATATTTATGTACTTTTTTGAAGCCGGATCTCACTTAAATGTATGTAAACTATGTCCGGATCCATCATCCGACCCATAGTTAGTTAGGTAATTGAAAGGCCTTTCCAAAGAGTCCAAGACATTGAAGATCTGGCAACCCTGTCTCGAGTTATGACCACTTAAGTGATATTTATGTACTTTTTTGAAGCCGGATCTCACTTAAATGTATGTAAACTATGTCCGGATCCATCATCCGACCCATCGTTGGTTAGGTAATTGAAAGGCCTTTCCAAAGAGTCCAAGACATTGAAGATCTGGCAACCCTGTCTCGAGTTATGACCACATAAGTTATACATTGTGTTCTTTTTTTCTGGATCTAAAAAAAAAAAAATGATGAAACCACTCATATACCCATTTTTGGTAAAAATTGAGGAAGGCATCAACCACATAGGTGGATTAAGTTAGTTTTTGTATCAAATCACGCTCTCTTTTACTGGTCACAGAAACAAGAAAATAATTTGTATGATTGTGGAGTATGGATTCATTTTAGGGGAAATTCTCGTAGGTTTCTCAGGTTAAACACTCGCTCCTAACTCCATCCAATTTGGTATTTTTTTTATTTAAACAACTAATTTTGCAAAACTTTTAAAAGTAACTTGCTTGCTCACTTATTATTGAGCTATTTATCACTCTGTTTCAGTTGAAATCGCCTTCAATGAGTTGTAATTGAACGTCAAAGTGCTGACCTGCCAACATAAGAGGTACGACGGAATTAGATGCTGTTCTACTACTCACTGTCACCTTGATAAAAAAATAAATGACATTATTTTTTTTAAGCTGTTAATTGATCTTCACACTTGTTTTAGCCTTTCAGTCGCTGTTCTAAACAACTTAGTTGCAGCAAAACCAAAATCAAAACAATTTTCAATAAATTTAAATTTCCCGAGAATTCCCGGGAAATTGGTTGAAAATTTCCCGTTTCCCGGGAAATTTGTAACCCCGGGAAATTGGACGCTCTAGTTGGCAGCTAACGTGTCGTGTTCACTTGCGAATGGTTGCGCGCTTCGCTCGGCAAAGATTCGTTCGGCGATGAGTGAGTGATTTCTGATCTTTGAGCCGAAAAGCCATATTTTGGCTGATTTTTTTGTGACAAACGTGGTCTCAGAGGTTTAAGATCAAACGAACTTCGCAGAAAAAATGGATGTCTTTAAAGCGGGATGACAATCAAAACGGATTCACAAAGTTTAAAAAGGGATTTATAACCAGTTGTCAAACTGATGTTAGGAGGGGAGAGGGAAGTCTTAATCTCGTAATTCTCTTGACGTAATATTTGAACAAGCCCTAAGGATAATGTATCAACTTTCAAGGGGAGGTTTGAGACAACTTAGAGCCAAGTTTTAATATTTTGTTTCTTTTCTTTTACTTCCAGACAAAACTTTCTTGATGGTTCAACCTAAATGTGCTAAAGAGTAATCAATATTCACATTGATGCCCATTCAATAAACGTTGTGTAAAAGCTGTGTGCTAACTTATCAAACTCAAACGATTGTTTAGCACAACTCCAAATACGCCTCCTCTAAGCCGAGAACTGCGTTTTGTTTACATCACCATCGGCGAGGCGTGACGCGCGCTCGACGGAGGCGAACATTTTCCCTAAGAAGAGCAATACCAACAAGTCGACTCAACCAAACAACTAAACAGCGCCATTTTTCGCGGTTCACGTGTTGAAGCCATCACCTGGAGTGTGGGGGGGAAAAGGTCGGAGGTAACCTAAAATTAGTCCATTGTGTGGTGCAAAATTCAATAGAACTGGAAGTTTCCTTGGGTGGAGCGCAAGGTCCATTCAGAGTTTTTCCTTCGAAGTGAGAATCACGAAGAAGAATTTTCGCGCAAGAAAGGCGATTGTGAGTGTTTTGTGTGTGTGCTTTTCAAAGGTGATTAGTGTGCGAAAAACAAGTACCAGACGACGGCGACGACGTGCGAGGGAGTGTGAAACGTTTCGTGAATTCATTCATGAAGTTTTTTGCAACAAATACTTCCGCTTGAAGACACGGTTGCGCTACCAACTGGGCTAAGTCTCATTGCCGAGGAAGAAGAGGAGAAAGTTGTCATTGTGTGTCAGTGTACTCCGGTTTTTTTTCGGTGTGTGATAAATTAGGTCGATTTTGAGGAAAAAGCAGCAGACACGCTTTTCACGCCTTGCTAGCTGTCATCTCGATTGCCTTGCTGTCGTACGTGCTTCATACTGTCAAGGTGAGTTATTTTGGGTCACTTTTTTTGTTTGTTAGTTAGTCTTCATGTGTGCCTTCTTCTTGCATCAAAGTGTAGCAATTAGGTTGATTTAGGAACCTTGTCTTGAGAGGACAGAGACATAGTCACATACTAAGAAGATGAACATTTGCGGTTTTATCTGAGCAATTAGGTGTTATGAAAGTCAATTACTTAACTAGGGGAAATTCTCGTATGTTTGGCAGGATAAGCACTCGCTCCTAACTCCATCCAATTTGCTGATTATCACTATTTAAACAACTATTTTTGCAAAACTTTTGATAGAAACTTGCTTGCTCACTTCTCATTGAGCTATTTATCACTCGATTTCAGTTGACTCGCTTTTAATTAGCATTAATTGAATGTCAAAGTTATGACCTGTCATGACCTGAATTACACGGAAAAAAATCAATTCTCGAAATCGTGAATTAAATTCACGAATGCGAGAACCACGAAGGAATATATTCACGTTTATAGTGCAAATGCACCATACTCATGAATAAATTCCTTCGTGGTTCTCACATTCGTGAACTTAATTCACGATTACGAGAATTGATTTTTTTCTGTGTAGATGCCGTTCCCCTAAGTAGAGTAATTTTCTTCGTTTTCTCAAATTAACTTTTATATGTATTTTTTGTCATCGACAAAGTTATTGCAAATATTTATTTTTGTATTTTTAATTCTCACAAAAAGTTTTTTTTTTCAAATCGTTGACAAAATACGATAATTTTAACAGCTGAGCGATTCTCTGCAAAATCGGTCTTATTTTTAAGAATTTTAATTTTTGTACTTTTTAATCCGACTAAAACGTTTTGGTGTCTTCGGTATGCCCAAAGAAGCCATTTCATCCATATAATTTTCCATTCAAATTTGGCAGCTGTCCATACAAAAACGATGTATGAAATTTCAAAAATCTGTATCTTTTGAAGAATGTTTTGATCGATTTGGTGTCTTCGGCAAAGTTATAGGTATGGATACTGACAACACTGAAAAAAAATGACATACGGTAAAAAATTGTGTTTTTTTATTTCACTTTTTGTCACTAAAACTGGATTGGCAAAAAAAACACTATTTTATTTTTTTTATATTTTGATATGTATTAGAGGACATCAAATGCCAACTTTTCAGAAATTTCCGGGTTGTGCAAAAAATCTTTGACCGAGTTGTGAATTTTTTAATCAAAACGGTTTTTTTCAAAAAAACGAAATATTGGTCGCAACTTTAGTGAAATTTTGATAAGAGGCACCGTTTTCAAGTTAAGGCCATGTTTAGGTAACTTTTTTAAAAATAGTCTTAGTTTTTCATTTTTTTTAATTTGTGCAGTTTTGAAAAAAAAATTTTTTAAAAGCTGAGAAAATTCTTTTTTTTCCTTTTTGAACTTTGCTAATACGACCCTTAGTTGCAGAGATATTGCCATGCAAAGGTTTAAAAACATGAAAATTGATGTTTTCCAAGTCTCACCCAAACAACCCACCGTTTTCAAATGTCGATATCTCAGCAACTAATGGTCCGATTTACAATGTTAAAATATGAAACATTCATGAAATTTTCCGATCTTTTCGAAAACAATATTATAACAAAACAATCAAGACTAACAACTCAAAAGGGCCGAATATTCAAAATTACGCCCTTTTAAAATATAAGTCTTGGTTTAAAAATTTCCTTTCGAATGCATCCACTTCCCTTTGTCGTAGAGGGCTTATATTTGGCATGAGTTCGTCTCATGTATAGACAAACAAACGCTGAAAGTTTCATCCAAATCGGAAACGACCTCTAGGACAAACCGAGCAAATTCTACAAATACTGCCTTTTAAGTGATACTTTAGTACTTTTTGTGTTGAAAATGATATCCGAATCAATCATGCAATCCATTGTTGGATGCGTAAACAAAAGACATATCCAACGCGTCAACAATATAGAAAATCTGATAAACATTTTCAAGGTTTGTAGAATATCTAATCTAATCTAACCCTAGCGCAGCCAGTCTTTCGAGGGCATCCTAGAAAATGCCTTAGGTTGATTAACGCCTAGCATCCTCTTGTCATTATTAACAATTGCAGTGCCCAATGCAATAAATTGCTTTGAAACATCACAAACGTTAAAGCGGCCAGGCCAACTGCGTAAAGTTAACCGCAAAGATGATTCTTTGAATTGGATTGAGTTTGAACACGAATGTTCAAACAACAACACATTTCTGAATCGACAGGGGAGGAAGAAACGTGGGGATCCCCCGCTCACGTTCCTGTTTGTAGGAGCAATAAATCGTTGGGAGCCACCAGCTAAGAAGTTTTGGTGCTCCGGGACCCTCGAGGATGGGACACTGTATTTCCACAAATGCCCTGGACACTATTTGCCGTGGTTATAGCGCCACAACTCGCTCACTGTTGGTGACAGAAAGAACATTAATGAAACTCTTATAAACACAAGATTTCAATTGATGGGATGACAAGATCATCTCACAAAGACCCAGTGCATATTAAATATGAAATGGTTTATTTTGATTAGGATACATTATCGGATTGATCTCACCAAATTAAACCAGCCCTCTGAGAAATGTAACACCTCGATCAGTCTGATGGCTGATTAAAAAAAGGCTGATGTAATGTCGATCAGGGCGTTAAATTTCTCAGTGGAAGCTGCCGCATCTCAAAAAATTAATCACGAAAAAACAGGACTGCGCGTCCCAAGAAGCACTGCACTTTTGATGGCATTATTCAATTATTATGCCCAGGGTAGGTAAACCATCACCATCGCACTATCATTGATGCATATTTCGGTGCGTTCCTCGTCTCTTAAAATTTCTCTTCTCTTTCGCAGCCGAGTGATGGTCGGCTTGCTATCGCGAATATCGAAAGCCCATCACATCGATGCGAATTACCCTATCGCTGGCTCCGATGGAACTATCGTTCCAACCGGAGAGACACGCAAACGAAATTGCTGTATACATACACAGGAGCTCACGCACACAAATGAACTCATTTCTACAGGGCTTACGGGCGAGAGAATTTCACGATTGCTCTTTCTCTTGCTTTTTGAGCGAGGGGACTGGCTATGTGAGAGATTTTTTTCCGTCTTACGCATCGGTTTGTTCGTTGCTCGCTATTTCATCGGCGTCGTTTTCGCTTCGCTCTCTTGATGCAGTTTTGGGAGAACACCGAAAATTTGATGATTTGAGCGAGGGACGATATCTAAAAACCCTCGCCATCGGCGAGGAAACGTGAAAATACCATCCCTGATTATGCCCAATCACCCCATGCACACAAAGAGCGACACAAAAGAGACGAAAATTATCACGAAAAAACAGGACTGCGCGTCCCAAGAAGCACTGCACTTCTAAACATTTTCAAGGTTTGTAAAATAAAAGAAAAAGAAACAAGAAAACAATAATAAAAATAAAACAAAACAAAATTTTGAAAATTTCTGATCTTTCCGAAAAAAAAATATTTTAAAATTTTGGAATCAACTCTAACATTTTAAATGGGCGTTATTTTGAATATTTGAACTTTTTGAAATGTTATACTTGATTACAAAATTTTTAAAATATTTTTTCCGAAAAGATCAGAAAATTTACATACGTCTGATTTTTAAACATTGAAAACAAGACCATTCGTTTGTGAGACATGGGTACTAGACAACAAAAGGCAACAGCCTATTTGGATGATACTTGTTTGTGTTTCTTGTTCTTTTATTCGCTGTATTTCAGCAATTAGAGGTCCAATCTTCAATGACTGTTAGGCAATTCTCATTGGATACTATTTAAAGAAATATATAAAAAAAACTGGAATTTAAACTTTAAGTAACTAAAAAAAAAAAAAATTTAAAATTTTAAAATTGTGCTTTTTGTCTGTTAGTACTTTTGATTGCAAAGTTAATTTTACATTAAAAACTGAAACAAAAAAAAATCAATAAATACTTTTATTTTTCAAAAAAAACATTTTCTTTTTCAAACAGTAATAACTTAGTGGCTAAATTTTTGTCCTTACTTTTCTATGAATCAAAAGTTGTGGGTTTTTGTTCCCTAAAATATGTCAAAAAATTCCAAAATTAAATAAATATGGATTTTGGGAAATTGATTTTTTACCAATTTATCAAGTACCATTTTTTCTGAACAGTCCTCATCAATACCTACAATATTGGTGAAGACACCAAACCGATCAGAAAATTCTTTCAAAAGATACAGTTTTCCCAATATTTACCACATTAACGTTGAAAAATATTTGCAGCGACATCAGGTATTAAAAATAAACTATTTCCGAAAAAAAATATTTTGAAATTTGTTTAACAGTTTACAAATATTGCAATTATTGAAAAAAATCTCGTCCGAACTCCATCCAATTTGCTGATTTTCACTATTTAACAACTTTTTTTTTGCAAAACGCTGTTTATCAGATTTAAATAAGCTGTAATTGAATGTCAAAGTGCTAATATGGCAACATTAGAGGCACGCTGGAATTAGATGATATTCCCCTATTCAAAAAAAAGTCATTTTCTACACGAAATACTTCAATACCCAAGTAACATTTTAGGCTTTATCAAAGCTGTCACAACCGCTATAAAACCTATCAGCCAAAACCAGCATTAAAACCCCTTAGTCGTAACAAACTCCCCAGAACCTTGATAAACCCCACTTAAAACCCAAAAGGACCTCCGCAAAAGGTTGTTACGGCCTATTTATAAAACCTACATAGGAGTTCAAGGCTTTACAACTGAATCCTAACAACATCCTCAAAGCCTTGATAAAACCTTTGTTAAAACCTAGTCAGGAGTTATGGAAAAATGACATTTCATACGTCTTCAAACGTCTTATGCCAAATAGGTTTTATTTTGGCAAAAATAAGTCTTCGTCTTGCCAAATGAAATTATGGAGATGGTTTTCAAAAATGGCGATGATAAATAATAGATATTAGAGGTAATCCAAATAGTTTGAAAGCTAATTTCTCGCAATTGATGGCTCAAATTCAGCTGCGGTTGAAATTTTATTGATAAATGTAGGGGAGATAGAGCCAAAAAATTCAACTCGCTTCATCAAAAATCAATATTTTGTAATCACAGTGTTTAATGTTAAAAAATATTTTATTGCAATTCTTTGAAAAAAATGTTCAAAATATTTTTAAACATCTATCGCTATATTAATCATACCAGAAATTCAGGATAAATGTGTGTTTTTATCAAATTTAAACCACATTTTTCAGTTTTCTATTTTTTCAATCAAGATGGCGGTCAATCATATTCAATCAGAGCACGCGTTTAGCGCCATATTTATGCACTGCTATTTGGCCGCGATAAATGCTCTTTTAGGAGCTTATGGTTTTAAGTTAGCTTTTTACATGCCTAATGGCACTTGACAGCTACAACACCCTAGGTTTTAACAAAGCATGCGATAAAACCGTTTGGCATGGCATTGCCATCTGGTTTTCAAGCCTCTATTAAAACTTTCATAAAACCTTATTGAAAGCCTTTATTTCCACCCGGTTTTATGTCCGAGGCATAAAACCCTGTTAGAACCTATTAACTAGCTCTTGCTTGTTGGTTGCGGTGAATGCCCAAATAAAACTATTAAGCAATCAAGATGCTACAATAAAACCTCAATAAAACTTCGTGGTGACTAGTTGGTTTAAAAATGTTACTTGGGTACAGTAACATCCTAAACAAAATCTCATAGCGTGATTCCTGCATTACTATACAGTACACACTAGATTATCCGAAGCCTCGATTATCCGAAAGTTCGATTGTTCGAAGTTCGATTCGAATTCGAAGGTTTGTGTGGGGTTTCGGTTCATCAAAGTACCGTGGAGATTTTTCCTTATGCCATCAAAAAAGTGGAGCATCAACACTTCACGTCTTCCAAAACTTTTATTTGTCCATGATGCGGTGAAGATGGGAGCGGCCGGCAATGGATGACTGTCATTATGTTGAATATCTGTTCTGGGGAAGTTGTTTTTTTTCACGGTTAAAATTACTAAGAGGTCTAAGCTAGAAAAATCATCACGTATGAGTGGTGAAATCCAGGCTGCAATCAGCTAAAATCACCGTCGCCAAGCTATATTGCAAAAAAAACGGTGCATTCTATCAAAATTTGCTTTTCGATGTTTGATGTTCTCGAAACGTAAAAAAAAAACACGTCGGAAATGCGGGAATAGGGAAGAAAGTATTTTACAGAGCATTTGAAGCAGTTCCGACTATGGCTGTCGAAAAATCTACTCCAACTCCGGTAATTGATGATTTAGCGACTCAGACTAAGGCTTCTCAGAACGTCCGGTCCTCAAAAGAACCCGACTTTACAACTGTTAACAGGATCCCTCGACAGGTCCTCAAAAAGAGACACCCTAGTGCACATGGCCTAAGCTCGCACCTCATAAAAGTGTCATTTTGGATGCAATTCCAACGGCCGGAAGGAATCTCGCCGAACCGCGCCGCACCGATGACGAACCCCCCAAAAATGGTGTGCACACAGCAACAATAATAACAAAACCACATTGTGTTTCGATTAATATTAGCTCTCCATATTTATGGTGAGCAAAGTCGTTGATACGTTCCCAACTCGGGGCTATAGGCTATCCACGGCGTGTTTTCTAGAACAAACATTTCAAGAAAAAATAGTCATCATTACTGTCAAATGTGTCTTATAGGAAATTTTCTCAGCTTTCCAATGCTAAGAGCGAAATGTTTCATCGGGAAATTTCTGAGATATCTATTTTTTAAGTTTTTTGTTTAAAATTCCTGTATTATTTATTTTAAACTTTGTAATAACTATTGTGGAAACTTGTCAAATGATGTTTTTCATGAGTCATTTACTCATCAAAATGTGCAAAATAAGGCAAGAAACAACTTTGGAGAAGGTTGCAAATCGCTAAATATTTTTTTAAATTAAGTTTAAACGAGTTTTTGAATATAAGAGATTTATTCAGAAATAAAAATCATAAAACCGTATGAAAAATATTTTTTTGCATTAATTAAAAGATAATAACATAATTTTTGTTTACGAATATCACGTTTATGCTCGGATTTAGCTTGAATTAAGCTGATAAAACCGATTTTTTTGTTACAAGTTTGAGATTAGTTAGGATATCACTAGATTTTTATGGAAAAAAAATCATATTTCCTTAACCAAACATTAATCAATAGCATGGATACAAAATATGTAATAAACTCAAAATTGAACTATAAATTACTGTGGTGAGCTTCAGGAGAAAAACTTTTCATGAGTATGAAATGATTTTTATAATTTTTATTTTGTATGAAATGATCAAGGAATCAGCAATATTATGGAAGTCTTATCTTATCTATTTAAAACGTTTTAAAAATAATTAAAATTTTGTTTAAATAGTTTGGAAGTTTTTTGTTCTGAATTCCTTTATTTTTTATTGTTTTATTTTGTTTGATTTTTTCTGTTCAATATTTTTTTTTTTGTTAAAACCAAAAAATGTATGTGGCAGTGTTTTCAACATTTAGAGTTAAAACACACAATTTTAACTCCTACATTTAAATGCATTTTCAACAGTAATTTTTTTTTTTCGTTATTTCATACACATGAGAATATGACTTTGAACCTTGCAACAGTAATTGGTAGAACATTTTCGATTTTAAATCATCTTTTGGATCCATGTTCCCGGTTCATGTATGTTTTAAGAAGTATCATATTTATTCATAAAAATCCATTGATAAACTTAACAATCTCAAACCTGCAAAAAAATCGATTGTATCAGCTCAATAAGAGCAGACGCGTGATATTTGTACACAAAAATTGTGTTATTATCTTTTAATTCTTGTAAATAATATTTTTAAGACGGTTTTATGATTTTCATTTTTGAATAAATCCCATATATTAAAAAACACGGTCAAACTTAATTTTAAAAACTAACTAAATCCACCTATGTGGTTGATGCCTTCCTCACTTTTTACCAACAATGGGTAACATTGGACACATATTTCAGCTATTTTTTTAGATCCAGAAAAATAAGTACACATATATAACTTAAGTGGTCATAACTCGAGACAGGGTTGCCAGATCTTCAATGTTGTGGACTTGTTGGAAAGGTCTCTTGATAACCTAACCAACGATGGGTCGGATGATGGATCCGGACATCGTTTACATACATTTAAATGAGATCCGGCTTCAAAAACAGCACATAAATATCACTTAAGTGGTCATAACTCGAGACAGGGTTGCCAGATCTTCAATGTTGTGGACTTGTTGGAAAGGTCTCTTGATTACCTAACCAACGATGGGTCGGATAAAGGATCCGGACATCGTTTACATACATTTAAGTTAGGTCCGGCTTCAAAAAAGCACATAAATATCACTTAAGTGGTCATAACTCGAGACAGGGTTGCCAGATCTTCAATGTTGTGGACTTGTTAGAAAGGTCTCTTGATTACCTAACCAACGATGGGTCGGATGATGGATCCGGACATCGTTTACATACATTTGAGTGAGATCCGGCTTCAAAAAAGCACATAAATATCACTTAAGTGGTCATAACTCGAGACAGGGTTGCCAGATCTTCAATGTTGTGGACTTGTTGGAAAGGTCTCTTGATAACCTAACCAACGATGGGTCGGATGATGGATCCGGACATCGTTTACATACATTTAAATGAGATCCGGCTTCAAAAAAGTACATAAATATCACTTAAGTGGTCATAACTCGAGACAGGGTTGCCAGATCTTCAATGTTGTGGGCTTGTTGGAAAGGTCTTTTGATTACCTAACTAACGATGGGTTGGATGATGGATCCGGACATCGTTTACATACATTTAAGTGAGATCTGGCTTCAAAAAAGCACATAAATATCACTTAAGTGGTCATAACTCGAGACAGGGTTGCCAGATCTTCAATGTTGTGGACTTGTTGGAAAGGTCTCTTGATTACCTAACCAACGATGGGTCGGATGATGGATCCGGACATCATTTACATGCATATAAATGAGATCCGGATATATGTGAATACACATTTTTATACATAACTTTTGAAGTACTTATCGAAACTTCAAACAATTCAATAGCGATGTATGGGACCCTAAACCAAGTCGAATGCAACTGGTTTGGTCAAAATTGGTTCAGCCAGTGCTGAGAAAACTCAGTGAGAATTTTGGTCACATACATACATACACACACACATACACACACACATACACACACACATACACACACACATACACACACACATACACACACACAGACATTTGTTCAGTTTTCGATTCTGAGTCGATATGTATACATGAAGGTGGGTCTTTGAGCTTTTAATGAAAAGTTCATTTTTAGAGCAGGATTATAGCCTTACCTCAGTGAGGAAGGCAAAATGTTTAGCGATTTGCAACCTTCTCCAAAGTTGTTTCTTGCCTTATTTTGCACAATTTGATGAGTAAATGACACATGAAAAACTTAATTTGACAAGTTTCCAGAATAGTTATTATAAAGTTTACAATTAAAAATAAAGGAATTTTGAACAAAAAACTTAAAAATAAGATGTCTCGGAAATTTCCCGATAAAACATTTCGCTCTTAGAAGCATTGGAAAGCTGAGAAAATTTCCTATAAAACACATTTGACAGTAGCGATGACTATTTTTTCTCCTTAAGGTTGTCCAGAAAACACGCCGTGCTATCCAGCCGAACGGTTTATTTATTCAGAACTAAGTGCGAGAGTTTACAATGAAAATAAACTTTTTAACTCTTCTTCGGCGATTACTCTTTCATTGGATTCCATGTCAAAGTTAGAGTTGGAGTTAAACATCTTTTGACTTCACTGCTAAAAAAGTAGTAATCCAGCTGCGTGTAAAAGTGCTGGGTGTCGGTTTGATGGCTGAGTGGGTTAAGGCGCCAGTCCTTACTGTTGATGCTGGGTTTGAATCTCTTCGGTTGCAACTTTTTTTTTATGTTTGCAAATATTGTACATGCAGTGTGTAATATTAAGTGTTTATTTTGACGAAGGTGACGTGCATACTTTTGCATGCGATTTTACCATCGGATTTTTTGCTGTGTTATACTAGGTATTTTAGAAAAATAAGGAGGTATTTACCATCTTGATTTGATTTTAAATATTTTTTTTTTACTATCTCGTTTTGGCATGGAATCCACCTCGAAGCAGTCTTAGAAAGAAATTTCCACGCGCATTAATTGCACCTAGCGGGTTCTTCTTCCGACTTGTTCGGCTCTTACGGCTTCGTTCTTAGAAGTGATTGTTTTTTTTTGCCTTTCGATTCACTCTGCGCGGGGAGGATTTCTCATTACTTTGGCCGCGCTCAAGCCATCAAGCTTAAAACCCCATCGGCCGTTAATTGTGGGGTGGCAAAAACCTTGAACTGTCGTCACTTCGCATTGCAAAACATTATTTTTCATTTTTCCTTTTTTTGTGGGAAATCTCCTGCAGTGGAATCGAGGTGGTTTTAGAAGAAGGAAAAAAAAACTTGACAGATACAATCTTTGCTCTTTGACGGTCATTTGCCGGTGAAACCTTCTACCATGGAAAGTTGAATTTAATTAGGTTTTGGATTTTTAATTACTGTTGCACAGTTTGTAGCGAAGTCATGGGTTATGGACTTGGTGACCTTAGACATTAACCAAAATGAACTTCACAGTAAAAAAAACACTTTCAAACTTTCATCAAGCACCGAAAAATTTGTAGTGAGTATAGGGACACTTCATGTTGACGCCCTTGTTTCCATTACGTTTTCGCCATTAAAATGGCTTGAATTTGTACATTATTAAATTCATCTTATTCGTCTTCCAAAAAACAACTCCCACTTGCTCCCACCATAACCATCCCCAACCCAAATTCCGCCGTGATCACCCGGCAATGCAATTATCTCCGGTGTGCGCGCACAACCCTCCGGGAGTTGCTGCTCCCAGGTTTGCCACGGCCCGGCATCCTCTCCTCCAAAACTCCGGAGGAAATTGCGCAATTTTGCGCTCCAATCAAATGCCATTTTCCGCTCAGCTAGATCCGAATTAAATCTCGCTTTTTTTATTTTGCTGCCATAAACCAGCTTTGACACCTATGAACCTGTCATTCTCCCTTCCTGCGACCCCTCGTCTTCTGTTCGGGGGAAGCCATTCTAAATAACTCCTTGGCGTAGGTTCCCGTCCGTCCGTACACATCGTTTGGGCTTTCACTGAAATTTTACGGCCGACGACTCCGTTGATGATGAAAACGAAATCGGTATTTATGGAAAATCGATTTAGTGACGAAGACACTGGGAGGGTGAGGAAGACCCTCAAACCAGCCTTTGACAGTGGCTAGGTGCGGAAGTTACCGAATCGAAGGTTGCCCGAGGGACAGGGACAGTGGGACAGTTTTCTCTTCCCCTCTTTTCAGAGCCCACTCTAACCTTACTTTCTGCGAAAGGAGTGGTCACACCGTTAGTAAGAGCAGTTTTGTTGAACTTAGTTAGGGCAGCCCTTTTTGCTTTGTGTTTGCACGGTACAAAAAGTTCATCAATTGTTAAAAAAAAAGTTCGATAGTTTATGTTGATCCAGTTGTTCATCACTTGTCGAACAAATGTCCACCAATCGCTGAAAAAATGTTCATTTATAGTTGAACAAATGTTCACCAAATGTTTAGCACACGTTCATCAATCGCTGAAAAAATGTTCATAAATTGTTGAACCAATGTTCATCATCGTTGAACAAATGATCACAAATTGGAGAACAAATGTTCACCAATCGGTGAATAAATGTTCACTGAACAAATGTCCATCAATCGTTAAAAAATGTTCATTAATAGTTGAACAAATGTTCACCAAATGTTTAGCACATGTTCATCAATCGCTGAAAAAATGTTCACACATTGTCGAACCAATGTTCATCATCGTTGAACAAATGATCACAAATCGGAGAACAAATGTTCACCAATCGGTGAACAAATGTTCGCCAATCGCTGAAAAAAATGTCCACAAATTGTAGAACCAATGTGCATCATCGTTGAGCAAATGTTCACAAATCGCTAAAAAATGCTCAATAATTGGTGAAAAACCCGTTTAACAATTGTCGAACCAATGTTCATCATCGTTGAGCAAATGTTTACAAATCGGTGAACAAATGTTCACCAATCGCTGAAAAAATGTTCACCAATCGCGGAATTTTTTTTTTAAATTGTCATCATCGTTGAAAAAATGTTCACAACTCGCTAAAAATAAGTCCACCGCTGGGTGAACAAATGTTCATCAATCGCTGAACAAATGTTCACCAATTGTTGAACAAATATGCCTTAATAGTTTATAAAATGTTCACCAATCGATGGAAAAATGTTCACAAATTGTCGTACCAATGTTGATCATCGTTGAGCAAATGTTCAAAAAACGCTAAAACGTTCGCCAATTCGACGTCGTCGTGCTATCTTGTCGCACCCGCCATTTTGACGTTCCGAGAAAAACGCGTTTTAATGTTTGACCTTGAATAAACAAAAACGAGAGCACGCAATGTTAACAATAACAAACACGTTTTGTTTGGCTGACCATTCTGTGCATTGTCCCGAAGTTTGGTTGAAGTTGGTTGCTGGAGTCCCGAGTTATAATTACAAATGTTTACGGTAGTCTAGCTTGTACGTGTGTCAAACGCATCCTGTCATGAAATCCCTTTGGCCTTTTGTCGCACTTACATGAATTTTCAGGGAGTGACAAGTTAGCACGACAAGATTGAAACTACTTTTATATGAAAAGTGACAAAAAATTTCGGAGCTTTTTTGGTTTTCATTGAATATCTTAGGATTGAAATCGAATTTTGGGGATCTGTAATGGTCAAAAGATGTGGCATTGTGAGATGCACAAAATGGCGTTCTTAACTGAATTTGGCCCAAAATGCACATACGACAAGTTAGCACGACGGCGACGAATTGCTGAACAAGTGCTCATCTATCATTAAAAATTGTTCAAAAATCGGAGAACAAATCAAGCAAAACAATGGGCCATTGTCGAAGTATAAACAAAGAGTCTATCCTGCTCGTTTCTAATGTAAACATTGACTGACGTAAGCAGGATACACTCTTTGTTTATACTTCGACAATGGGCCATTTACATTGTTTTGCTTGAAATGTTCACCCATCGGTGATCAAATGTTCATCAATCCTTGAACAAATGTTCACCAATCGCTGGAAATTGTTCAAAAATTGTTGAAAAAATGGTTTGTCGCTGTTCATCAATGTCTGGTAAAATTTTCACCAATTGTTGCATTTGTTCAAAACCAATAGTTGTTAAACAAAAAATCACAAATTGTTAAAGAAATGTTCATCAATCGCTGAAAAAATGTTCACCAATTATTGAATAAATGTTCATTGATTGGTGAACAAATGATCTCTGATTATTATTTTAGTTTGAAGCTTTTTTTTTAAATACTGTGCACCTAATTTCAAGGAAACCAGGAATCGAGTTTCACCCAGATCGAATGTTTACCAACACCACGCAACCTTAAACAAACTCATGTGACGTAGAGGGGGGGCGCCTAGTTAGAGAGAGCGCGTCATGTTTGTTTGCTCTTTTGATGTTCTCTGGTAATGTCACTTTGAAGGCTTCCTTCGACGTCCTCGCCGCCGCCACCGCCGATGGACAAGTTCAGCCACCTGACCGGACGGACAAAACAGGTCACGCGTCACCTTTCTTTTTTTATTTTTGTCAAATGTGAATTAGCTTGCTTTGGCAGTGTCCTTGTTAACGTTTGGGCTCTGTTTATGTGAAAGTATTGATCGACCTTCTCGGAAATTGCCAATTTATTGTTTACCTTAACCTATAAACGTCAAATCGCCTTCTCCACTGCGTGGCGCCATCTTTTGACGACTAGCGATAATTATGTGATTATTCGATTCGAAAATGCCTTCCCATCAGAACCAATTATTTTCTGTTTAGCGCAAACTTACAAACCATAAAAACATGCCCCCTTTTTATTGGTTCCTGATATATACTCGAGATTGCTGCTCCTCCGGCTAGACCAGAAGTATTGTAAAGTTTTGGCCGAGCTGCGAAACCATTAAATGGCGCGAATTTAGCCGGCGTTTTACGATCGTCTTTCTTTAATTTCTACGCGCTGCCACAATTCCGAATTAATTTCCGTCCCCGTCGGTGGTGTGTGCCATAATGGTGGACGCGACCAATAATGGGACTATTTTATTCGGCGATTGACCTTGACAGGTTGCCATAATGGCCGCCACGGTGACATTTGTCATGCGCGCCGTCGTAACTGTCAACGGCGCTTTTTATAGCATCCACCATAATGGCGAATCGCGTCAACTGACAATCAAAATTCTTTCTAGGAAAAAGGTGAAGATAGAGAAATAAATTCCGACCACAACTGCGCGGTCGGAATTAATCCGGTTGGTCACACTTGAAGTGATGCGCGCTGATTTGATCTCGTCCACGCGGGTATCTTCGTCGTTCCCCAGGAGGAGGAAGTCGGCTTTTATTGGTGTGCCTCATGGTCTGTGCAAGATGCCGCCGCCGTCTCGGTTGAGGAGAAACTTCCGGCTTGCCGGAATTTGTGTTGACGTGGTCGTTTAGCATGGGTGTTGAATGTAAACTGTCAAAACGATTGATTTCCAGTATTTATAGCAAATCTTTTGGGCACAACATAACCTCAGCTGCCAAAAGGAAATTTCGACCTAATTGGATCTGATTTCTTGACCACACGTCCAATCAAATCAAGGTTCGAGAAATGGTCTTGTCCAAGTAGGCGCCACAGTCCCGATTCCCGATGCTGCAGAAACGGAAATTTGAAACCCATTCCGTGACCACCGGCGCTTGCTTTGGTTCTGTATTTTATGTGGAACTGTCATCATCCATTGACAAGAACCATCACAGTTGGCTGCCCTCTTTCGCCGCAAGCCGCACTCAACTGTCACAAATGAATGGGTTTGACCTTTGGTGTTGATGTTACTCGTCGAAAGGGTAAACATCGGTCAGATATCATCGTAAAGCATGGCATTTTGTACTGGGAGATCTGTCAAAACTGCTCGATTCATGAAAAATGTTTGTTTGGCAGACTTGGTCAAAATGTCGGACTGACAAACAATAATAATCGATCATTTAAAAAAAAAATGATTGGAATAGAACAAAAGCTGCTCGATCGATGATCAATGTTTGTTTCAGCTTGCTTTCACACAGCTTAATTTTAGAATTTCTCGCCATTCGCCCGAATTGAGGCGTCGTCGGTCGTCGTCGGAGTCAAAGAGTTGCATTAGCGATGACAGATATATCGGCGACGGCGACGACACGGTCGCGTGCGAGAAAAATGCGTTCGAGGGGCGACTTTTTGGCGTCGGCGGAATTTGGCAAATTCCTGGGCGGTGGTCACGCAAGGGCAGGTGCCGCACAGTGGACGGTGGATTTTGTGAACACCACTTTGGATTAGAAGGCGAGCAGCTTTTACCAGAGAATTTCAACATCCGAGTAGTTTTTGACAGTTCTCCCCATAAGAAATTCGACGTAGGTTTTATTTAATTTTAACAATGGAAAATTCAAGCAGTTTTTGCTTTATTTTACAAGGTATTTCTAATGGAAGAACTGTCATTTTTACCACTCAAATCCGGTGTTCCATTAATGTCGTAGGCGAAAAAATAAAAACAAACGGCTCGATTTTTTGTTACGAGAGTAAAAACTGCTTGAATACTTATTTTAACCAATATTGCTTCCCAACGGAGCACTTCCATTCGAGCAGTTTTTGCTTTTTTCTACAATGTATTCCTTATGGAGCGAACTGTCAAAAACTGCTCGACTGTGGGTGCTCCAGTGGAACCACATTTGACAGTTCAAAAATAAAGTGACCGGATGTTTTGGCAAAAAAAAAAACTTCTGCCAAACTCTAAAGAACGAAACGCAGATTGCATATCAATCAGACAGTCACGTAAATTCCCCAGTTTGGGGAGGTTATGGTGGAAGGCGCGAGGAAAATGTTAATGATGCCCCAGGAGTTGGCTCAACGAGGCGTTTTCAACACTGGAGGGGGAAAAGTGTCAGAAAGAAAAAAAAATCGTTGGAAATTTTTGCCGCCGATGACGCAATAGTTTCGAGGAAAATCGAGCAAAAAATAATAAGAGCAAGAAAAAAAGATGGCAGCTCAAAACAGAAAAGGTTATATTGCGACGTAAATAAATACACACCGACGAAGACGACGACGGATGGATGGGTTTTGCTGGGAAGAGGTGGGTTCCCTGGAGGATCCGAGATGGAGAAAAAAGATGTGTGTGCCGCCCAGACGGACAAGTTCAATGTCAAGGAAACGGAGCGAATCTGCGTTGCGAGGTGGTGCGTCGACGCAGTAGGCCGCTGCATACGGGGCGGTTTGTTATTGTTTTTGGTGCAGGAAAAGTGGGGAAAGAAAATTTTGCTTGTTTGTTTTGATTTGGTCACAAATTCGAGTAGTGTTTTGACAGTTTTGTTCAGGGCTAGTAGAGTCGGGTATTTTGGAGTAGGATAATGCAATTAGGTTTTACAGCGTGACGTCACGAGCGCACACGCACACATATTTTTACTGAGACACACGTGCATAAAATGTAAACAGTGCAGACAAGCTGTCAAATTTCTAACCTCAAAACCGAGTCAGCGTAAAACCTAATACCGGATTCGAGTGGTAGAAATGACAGTTCTCCCATTAGGAATACATTGTAGAAAAAAGCATAAACTGCTCGAATGGAAATGCTCCATAGAGCATGCTTTTTTTATTTTGATTCGTTCCTTTAGCGTGAGCAGGACACACTCTTTGTTTACAAACCCACAACGGCCCTTTTGCATTGTTTTGCTAGAGTTGTGCTAGAACAGTGAAAAACTGCTCGATAGCCGAAAACCCATTGCAGATCAAGCTCAAAACTCCCACAGATTACCAAAGGGTAGTGCAAAAACTGCAAGTTCACATGCATAAGATCAAGCGATGCCGCACGGTTTGCAAAACCCATTGAACATTGCACTGTTGGTTACCCACGGACCTTCCCATTCAAGCAGAACAACAAAGAACCCAATTTCTTCACGTACTCAACGTTTCTTTTCAAAACGGAACGACCTCCACGGTTTTTGTTGTTGTGCTCCTTTCAATCACCCGCGAATAATAATGCGCTCGAATTTGCTTCGCAACTCGAGCAGCAGCGGCCATTGTTTCGAGCCAAATCTTCAACGGCGGCTTCAAACAGAATCTGCCAATCTGCCCCTCCAAAATACCGCTAATGCCGTTAAGTCCATGCACGTGCAGGCACCGCGAATTGGGGGGAGCCCCCGGGAAAATCTCTCGTTATTCGCTTCTTCTCCGCGAAACAATTAGTGAAAGTTCAATAAGCCGAACGGCCGCAAGAGTTTTCAGCACCGACCGGCAGGTGGCGGTAGAGGAGGTGAAGGGGGGTTGGGGAACTATTGCGAATTCTGTTATAATTTTGATTCCATCATTGGTTTGTTGTTTGGCGCGGCCAGATAACGATCGGATAATGGTCTGCCAAAGAGTCTGTGTGGCTCTTGTGGAAGAAATTAAGGTAAAACAGCAAAATAATTACAAACGAGATTACGCAATTTTCGGTGATTGTTGGCGGGCACGCGAAAATTGACTTCCACCGCGCGCTCTGGTGGCCAAACCACGCAACACAACCGTTCACAACCAGCCGGCAGCGGTTGGAAGGTTTTCCACGTGGCTGGGTTCGGACAGGTGTTCAGGTGGGAGTCAATAGAAACAAACACAATATTGCGACTGTGGCGTACGGGGTGATAAGAGAGGGAATGGAAAAAAGCTTTTTCGGATTAACGTTTGACCCGAATTGCTGGTGAGGGGTCCATTTGGGGACGAAATTAGATCGATGTCTAGACGTAATTCCCTTAACAAGATTTTGTGTTTGGGAAGTGACTGAGGTTGTATGTTCAGGTTTTTTTTAGGATTTTAGGTGATTTTTCCAGACTTTATTTACGTATTCAAATGAAAAATACGAGCAGTGTTTTTTTTTGTTGGCAAAGATAATCTGAAATGTTTTCAAATCATTTCTTAATAAACTCTTAAAAAAACATAAATTCAAACTAAATCTGAAAAATAAATTGAGATCATAATAAATATTTTTAAAATCTAAAAATACAAAAAGCTACAGTTTTGCCGCTAGAAGATTGCAACAAAGCTTAGAACCCTGGAAAAAAAGTTTGTCATGTCTCATTTTCATTTTTTCAAGGAGGTATTAGACTATGACAAACAATTAAACATACTCGCACTTTTTTGTGTTTGACAGCTCGCCAAACTTGCCACTTTGTCTGCGGCATACTTGCAAACAAAGCAAAATGTATGCAAGCAGTCGTTTCTGTAAACAAATGCAGGCAAACAAACAAATAAGGCAAAATGTCAAAACTGATTTTGCAAGTACGCTAAACAAATTTAACATTCTTTTTATTATAGTTTTATCATCAAAAAATATGAAATATCATGATTCTGAAACAAAAAAAGGTGCAGGTGGTTATGTTACACATGACCAGTATGACAAAGAACTTTGCAAGATGGTTGTTGAAATTTTCGATTACATTGTCTGGTCCAAATTTCCCAAGATTCACTAGATTCATAATTACCATAAAAATTGATACCCATTTTGCCCCTACTCTTATGGTTCGGCAAATGTCCCCCCATCGGAACATCACCGTGGCCTCCGGCCACTTCGGATTGTGGCCACTTCTGCTGAAATGTCAAATTTCATATCTAGTATCAAAAATCATAAAGTTTGATACCCATATTGCCTCAACTCTTATGGTTCGGCAAATGTCCTCCCATCGGAACATCCCCGGGGCCTCCGGCCACTTCGGTTTGTGGCCACTGCTGCTGAAATGTCAGATTTCATATCCAGTATCAAAAATCATAAAGTTTGATACCCATATTGCCCCTACTTTTATGGTTCGGCAAATGTCCCCCCGCCCCTCGGAACATCCCCGGGCCTCCGGCCACTCCTGATTGTGGCCACTACTGCCGAAATGTCAAATTTCATATCCAGTATCAAAAACCATAAAGTTTGATACCCATATTGCCTCTACTCTTATGGTTCGGCAAATGTCCCCCCATCGGAACATCCTCGGGGCCTCCGGCCACTCCGGATTGTGGCCACTACTGCCGAAATGTCAAATTTCATATCCAGTATCAAAAACCATAAAGTTTGATACCCATATTGCCCCTACTCTTATGGTTCGGCATATGTCCTCCCATCGGAACATCCGCGGGGCCTCCGGCCACTCCGGATTGTGGCCACTACTGCCGAAATGTCAAATTTCATATCTAGTATCAAAAATCATAAAGTTTGATACCCATATTGCCTCAACTCTTATGGTTCGGCAAATGTCCTCCCATCGGAACATCCCCGGGGCCTCCGGCCACTTCGGTTTGTGGCCACTGCTGCTGAAATGTCAAATTTCATGTCCAGTATCAAAAATCATAAAGTTTGATACCCATATTGCCCCTACTTTTATGGTTCGGCAAATGTCCCCCCGCCCCTCGGAACATCCCCGGGCCTCCGGCCACTCCTGATTGTGGCCACTACTGCCGAAATGTCAAATTTCATATCCAGTATCAAAAACCATAAAGTTTGATACCCATATTGCCTCTACTCTTATGGTTCGGCAAATGTCCCCCCATCGGAACATCCTCGGGGCCTCCGGCCACTCCGGATTGTGGCCACTACTGCCGAAATGTCAAATTTCATATCCAGTATCAAAAATCATAAAGTTTGATACCCATATTGCCCCTACTTTTATGGTTCGGCAAATGTCCCCCCGCCCCTCGGAACATCCCCGGGCCTCCGGCCACTCCTGATTGTGGCCACTACTGCCGAAATGTCAAATTTCATATCCAGTATCAAAAACCATAAAGTTTGATACCCATATTGTCCCAACTCTTACGGTCCGGCAAATGTCCCCCCATCGGAACATCCCCGGGGCCTCCGGCCACTCCGGATTGTGGCCACTACTGCCGAAATGTCAAATTTCATGTCCAGTATCAAAAACCATAAAGTTTGATACCCATATTGCCCCAACTCTTACGGTCCGGAAAATGTCCCCCCATCGGAACATCCCCGGGGCCTCCGGCACTCCGGATTGTGGCCACTACTGCCGAAATGTCAAATTTCATGTCCAGTATCAAAAACCATAATGTTTGATACCCATATTGCCCCTACTCTGATGGTTCGGCAAATGTCCCCCCATCGGAACATCCCCGGGGCCTCCGGCCACTCCGGTTTATGGCCACTACTGCCGAAATGGCAAATTACATATTCAGTATCAAAAACCATAAAGTTTGATACCCATATTGCCCCTACTCTTATGGTTCGGCATATGTCCTCCCATCAGAACATCCTCGGGGCCTCCGGCCACTCCGGATTGTGGCCACTACTGCCGAAATGTCAAATTTCATATCCAGTATCAAAAACCATAAAGTTTGATACCCATATTGCCCCTACTCTTATGGTTCGGCATATGTCCTCCCATCGGAACATCCGCGGGGCCTCCGGCCACTCCGGATTGTGGCCACTACTGCCGAAATGTCAAATTTCATGTCCAATATCAAAAACCATAAAGTTTGATACCCATATTGTCCCAACTCTTACGGTCCGGCAAATGTCCCCCCATCGGAACATCCCCGGGGCCTCCGGCCACTCCGGATTGCGGCCACTACTGCCGAAATGTCAAATTTCATGTCCAGTATCAAAAACCATAAAGTTTGATACCCATATTGCCCCAACTCTTACGGTCCGGAAAATGTCCCCCCATCGGAACATCCCCGGGGCCTCCGGCACTCCGGATTGTGGCCACTACTGCCGAAATGTCAAATTTCATGTCCAGTATCAAAAACCATAATGTTTGATACCCATATTACCCCAACTCTTATAGTCCGCCAAATGTCCCCCCATCGGAACATCCCCGGGGCCTCCGGCCACTCCGGATTGTGACCACTACTGCCGAAATGTCAAATTTCACATTCAGTATCAAAAACCATATAGTTTGATACCCATATTGCCCCAACTCTTACGGTCTGGAAAATGTCCCCCAATCGGAACATCCGCGGGGCCTCCGGCCACTCCGGATTGTGGGCACTACTGCCGAAATGTCAAATTTCATATCCAGCAGGGGCGCCGACTAGTCCAAAATGTTGGGGGGGCACGGTTGTTTTCCGAAATCGATAGGTAAGAGTGGCGTTTAGATGTTAATGTTTCTTGTATATCACGAATTTTGATAATTTTATTACGATGTGATACGATTTTTTTTCATCCGGAATTTTTTTGTTTTTTTTGAAAATAATAATTTATTAAAACGTGATTGAGAATGTTAATTAGGGGGATTTTTTTATATGTGTGAAAGGCGAATTCCTTCTCATAGGCATATTGTCACTTATTTTCTAGAAGTAACAGTCAATAAAAAAAATAATCATATATTTAGAAATTCAACAATACAAATACTCTAAAAATAAAAATAAAAGTAAAAAGCCAAAATTTAGATCTTCAGAAATAAAAAAAAAATACACATTTAAAAAAACATCCATTTTTCAAATCTGCAATTTAGAAAAAAAAAAAAAAACACACAAAATTCAATATTCCAACATAAAAAAATAATAGTATAAAAAATGTAGGGTTAAATAAGCTCATGGCTTGAAAATGTTAGGAAATCAAAAGCAGGAAATCAGAAATTCAAACAATCAGTAATTTAGAAATAACAATAAAATTCAATGTTTAAATAAATCGAAAATTTAAAAATAATGCTTTTGACAACAAATATTTTTTTAAAAATTTAAGAATTTAAGAATTTAAGAATTTAAGAATTTAAGAATTTAAGAATTTAAGAATTTAAGAATTTAAGAATTTAAGAATTTAAGAATTTAAGAATTTAAGAATTTAAGAATTTAAGAATTTAAGAATTTAAGAATTTAAGAATTTAAGAATTTAAGAATTTAAGAATTTAAGAATTTAAGAATTTAAGAATTTAAGAATTTAAGAATTTAAGAATTTAAGAATTTAAGAATTTAAGAATTTAAGAATTTAAGAATTTAAGAATTTAAGAATTTAAGAATTTAAGAATTTAAGAATTTAAGAATTTAAGAATTTAAGAATTTAAGAATTTAAGAATTTAAGAATTTAAGAATTTAAGAATTTAAGAATTTAAGAATTTAAGAATTTAAGAATTTAAGAATTTAAGAATTTAAGAATTTAAGAATTTAAGAATTTAAGAATTTAAGAATTTAAGAATTTAAGAATTTAAGAATTTAAGAATTTAAGAATTTAAGAATTTAAGAATTTAAGAATTTAAGAATTTAAGAATTTAAGAATTTAAGAATTTAAGAATTTAAGAATTTAAGAATTTAAGAATTTAAGAATTTAAGAATTTAAGAATTTAAGAATTTAAGAATTTAAGAATTTAAGAATTTAAGAATTTAAGAATTTAAGAATTTAAGAATTTAAGAATTTAAGAATTTAAGAATTTAAGAATTTAAGAATTTAAGAATTTAAGAATTTAAGAATTTAAGAATTTAAGAATTTAAGAATTTAAGAATTTAAGAATTTAAGAATTTAAGAATTTAAGAATTTAAGAATTTAAGAATTTAAGAATTTAAGAATTTAAGAATTTAAGAATTTAAGAATTTAAGAATTTAAGAATTTAAGAATTTAAGAATTTAAGAATTTAAGAATTTAAGAATTTAAGAATTTAAGAATTTAAGAATTTAAGAATTTAAGAATTTAAGAATTTAAGAATTTAAGAATTTAAGAATTTAAGAATTTAAGAATTTAAGAATTTAAGAATTTAAGAATTTAAGAATTTAAGAATTTAAGAATTTAAGAATTTAAGAATTTAAGAATTTAAGAATTTAAGAATTTAAGAATTTAAGAATTTAAGAATTTAAGAATTTAAGAATTTAAGAATTTAAGAATTTAAGAATTTAAGAATTTAAGAATTTAAGAATTTAAGAATTTAAGAATTTAAGAATTTAAGAATTTAAGAATTTAAGAATTTAAGAATTTAAGAATTTAAGAATTTAAGAATTTAAGAATTTAAGAATTTAAGAATTTAAGAATTTAAGAATTTAAGAATTTAAGAATTTAAGAATTTAAGAATTTAAGAATTTAAGAATTTAAGAATTTTAGAATTTTAGAATTTTAGAATTTTAGAATTTTAGAATTTTAGAATTTTAGAATTTTAGAATTTTAGAATTTTAGAATTTTAGAATTTTAGAATTTTAGAATTTTAGAATTTTAGAATTTTAGAATTTTAGAATTTTAGAATTGTAACCGTTGGTCACAACCCTTGACGAATTACCTCTTCAACTTCAGTAGTCCCTTCACATTTCACTACACTTTACAGTAGTGAGGGGGCTAATTTTACTAGTGTTAGCGAGGCTGAAGCCCACCAATTTCCCAGGGTGGGGATTATGTAAACGTCCAGATGACATAAGGAAATTGGTGGGAAAATGGACTCGGGAAAACCAACAAGGAGCCGATTTTGGGGAAAAATCGGCCTCTTCCAATCAGGTGTCCGAGTGGACAAGACGTGCTCCTCAGTGTGTTGGTCGTCAATTGCCGCACACAAGGCGGGACCCGGAGGTTCCGCGAGCGCGCGTCCATCTCGGTTTGGTCGGCCTGGGCATCGTAAGTCCAGTATGGCATTTGCCCACGTCTAACCGTAATAGGACCACCCCCGTCGTCTGGCGCCTCCCCGCGCCATCAACGCCAAGGACGACTACCCTCAGGCCGCTGGCCTTAAACGCTAAGGAGGGCCTCTCTCGGCGAGCCCAAATCGGTGGACTCCGGGGCTTGCCGATTCGACAAGGAGAGAAGACACCTGCCCGTTACGAAGCCAGCAACGCCTGCTGGTCGTCCATCCACATCCGGCACGGAAGCCGAAGCCGAAAACGGCCCGAAGGCCACAGTACGAAGCTGCGTCCGGCGACGAAGACCGGAGATCGCAGCTGGGGAACAACCGCCATCGCCGAAGCCAGCAAGCCCAGGACCCCCCCCCCCAACCGTGGGACGGAACGAAGCCGCAGAGTGGTAGCGCCGAAGCTCCTCTGCCGGCGAACATCTGGCGAGATCCAGCTGAGCTGCATGGTAAGGTTGCCCCTGAACTACCCACACCAAACACCCCCACACCCACATTCACACCATCCCGCAATAAAGTGCTGTTGTTGAAGACGAAAATCGTAGTGTTTTTCTGTTTGTTCACCGTCTCCCTTGAATCACCCAGTAGCTTGCCGACCCTGGGACTACCCGGTCCGAGTCATGCTCTACGCTGTGCAAAGCGAATACTTTCAGAATTTTAGAATTTTAGAATTTTAGAATTTTAGAATTTTAGAATTTTAGAATTTCAGAATTTTAGAATTTTAGAATTTTAGAATTTTAGAATTTTAGAATTTTAGAATTTTAGAATTTTAGAATTTTAGAATTTTAGAATTTTAGAATTTTAGAATTTTAGAATTTTAGAATTTTAGAATTTTAGAATTTTAGAATTTTAGAATTTTAGAATTTTAGAATTTTAGAATTTTAGAATTTTAGAATTTTAGAATTTTAGAATTTTAGAATTTTAGAATTTTAGAATTTTAGAATTTTAGAATTTTAGAATTTTAGAATTTTAGAATTTTAGAATTTTAGAATTTTAGAATTTTAGAATTTTAGAATTTTAGAATTTTAGAATTTTAGAATTTTAGAATTTTAGAATTTTAGAATTTTAGAATTTTAGAATTTTAGAATTTTAGAATTTTAGAATTTTAGAATTTTAGAATTTTAGAATTATAGAACCTTAGAATTTAAGAATTTTAGAATGTTGCGTTTGAAAACTTGATGATTGTTTTCGCAAGAGTTTGCGTAAGTTTGATTGTAGATGAAGTGCTATGGGAAAAGTACATTGGTTTTGTTTTTGGAACAACATGCACAGATAGAAATCTTATGAGCAAATCCGTAAAATCTATGTTGACGACATCTCTCAAATCATTCACCGATGCCTCTGTGCTCTTGTTCTAAGCTTACTGATTTTCCTAGAGAGCACATTGGTATAGATAAAACGTTGTCGATTTAGAAAAAAGCATCTAAATCCAGAAAATTGTAAACGATTTCTTTCAAAACTTACAAGAATTCTATCCGTGTGTACAAACAATGTTCCATTTAAGTTTTAGATATTATTTTCAATTATTACCTTTTTTATATATTTGATATAAGAATATTTTTCTTCCAAAATTTCAGGGGGGGCACAATGTATGGGCTGCCCCCCCAGCCAAATTTTAGGGGGGGCAAAAAGTACCGTGCCCCCCCAGAGTCGGCGCCCCTGATTATCCAGTATCAAAAACCATAATGTTTGATACCCATATTGCCCCTACTCTGATGGTTCGGCAAATGTCCCCCCATCGGAACATCCCCGGGGCCTCCGGCCACTCCGGTTTATGGCCACTACTGCCGAAATGGCAAATTACATATTCAGTATCAAAAACCATAAAGTTTGATACCCATATTGCCCCTACTCTTATGGTTCGGCATATGTCCTCCCATCAGAACATCCTCGGGGCCTCCGGCCACTCCGGATTGTGGCCACTACTGCCGAAATGTCAAATTTCATGTCCAGTATCAAAAACCATAAGGTTTGATACCCATATTACCCCAACTCTTATAGTCCGGCAAATGTCCCCCCATCGGAACATCCGCGGGGCCTCCGGCCACTCCGGATTGTGGCCACTACTGCCGAAATGTCAAATTTCATATCCAGTATCAAAAACCATAAAGTTTGACACCCATATTGCTCCTACTCTTATGGTTCGGCATATGTCCTCCCATCGGAACATCCCCGGGGCCTCCGGCCACTCCAGATTGTGACCACTACTGCCGAAATGTCAAATTTCATATCCAGTATCAAAAACCATAAAGTTTGACTCCCATATTGCCCCAACTCTTACGGTCCGGAAAATGTCCCCCCATCGGAACATCCCCGGGGCCTCCGGCCACTCCGGATTGTGACCACTACTGCCGAAATGTCAAATTTCACATTCAGTATCAAAAACCATATAGTTTGATACCCATATTGCCCCAACTCTTACGGTCTGGAAAATGTCCCCCAATCGGAACATCCGCGGGGCCTCCGGCCACTCCGGATTGTGGGCACTACTGCCGAAATGTCAAATTTCATATCCAGTATCAAAAACCATAATGTTTGATACCCATATTGCCCCTACTCTGATGGTTCGGCAAATGTCCCCCCATCGGAACATCCCCGGGGCCTCCGGCCACTCCGGTTTATGGCCACTACTGCCGAAATGGCAAATTACATATTCAGTATCAAAAACCATAAAGTTTGATACCCATATTGCCCCTACTCTTATGGTTCGGCATATGTCCTCCCATCAGAACATCCTCGGGGCCTCCGGCCACTCCGGATTGTGGCCACTACTGCCGAAATGTCAAATTTCATGTCCAGTATCAAAAACCATAAGGTTTGATACCCATATTACCCCAACTCTTATAGTCCGGCAAATGTCCCCCCATCGGAACATCCGCGGGGCCTCCGGCCACTCCGGATTGTGGCCACTACTGCCGAAATGTCAAATTTCATATGCAGTATCAAATACCATAATGTTTGATACCCATATTGCCCCTACTCTGATGGTTCGGCAAATGTCCCCCCATCGGAACATCCCCGGGGCCTCCGGCCACTCCGGTTTATGGCCACTACTGCCGAAATGGCAAATTTCATGTCCAGTATCAAAAACCATAAAGTTTGATACCCATATTGCCCCAACTCTTACGGTCCGACAAATGTCCCCCCATCGGAACATCCGCGGGGCTTCCGGCCACTCCGGATTGTGGCCACTACTGCCGAAATGTCAAATTTCATGTCCAGTAGCAAAAACCATAAAGTTTGATACCCATATTGCCCCAACTCTTACGGTCTGGAAAATGTCCCCCCATCGGAACATCCCTGGGGCCTCCGGCCACTCCAGTCCAGGTGGTGGCCAGTTCCAATGATCGACTCCCGCGACTACCATGTCTTAGCTGGTCCTTGCCTCCAAGCCATCTGCTCCCAGACCTCCAGGCCGTCTGCTACTGGGCCACCAGGCCATCTGCTTCTGATGTGTTCTCGTCGACGTCCAGCAATAGAATGACTTTTCAGGACCGACCGAGCCGAGTTTTGTTGGCTCGTCGACGATCCGAAAATTATGTATGTGTGAGCATTTAAACAACCAACGCGAGGTCCGCTTCGAATGAAACCTCGGTAGGCACTGAATTTGTCTGAGGCTAAGTGCTAACTTAAATAGTATCGCACGGCATGTTGCAACCATGGTGCTACATTCTCGCGTGACAGTTCCACGGAAGGAGGAGGCAAGGCAAAATTTGCTAAGTGCTAGATACTTGAATCTGATTAATGTGTTCGGGAAAGGTTGCGCTTGACCAATCAGCGTTCGCTATTCTTTAGTAGTTTTATGTTAACTTTTAAGTACTTAAATAAATAAGTACTGTAATAAACATGTTTTAAGATCATTAAGTAAGTCTTCCCCTTTCGTTTGGTGGGTAAAACGTTCAAATTGGTCGAGAGGGAAAAAAGATACAATCGTTTGAAATCTTGCACTTTTTTCGAAAATTTGCTTCTACGCGTTACATTTCGCTTCGCGAAAAATCTGGATTGCTACCCTTGTATAGAGCCCTAAGACAAAGTTCTTTGTCAAAAAGTTTTACACATTTTTTTTATTTTGATATTGATACATTTATTTTGTTTATTGTGCAACTATTTCTCTTTTTTTCTTTTGAAAGGAACATCAAAAGCGCTGTTCAAAAGTGGTTTTATCATAGATTTTCTTGGTTGAAAATGAATTTTCCAATTCTTGTAAACATATTTTCAAGAAAATTAAAACAAATAAGATTTTTTTATTTTTAAGCTTCGGTGACATTGGCAAGATTTTATTATACCGTAAACTGGGGTCAATCGGGACACATGGGGCGTATTGGGACAGCAGTTTTAACCATGTTGATTTTTCTGGTTGGTTTCGGTTAGAACAGACTCAGGCAAACAAAATGTGTACATCCATTTCCAAATTTAAAAACTGCTGTCCCTATTCAGGCTGTAGTCCCGATTCACCCCAGATTACGGGATCAAATATTTCCAACTGCTGACGCTTTTGACTGTGTTTTTTTTTATAAATTTCCGTTGCAAGTTATTTTCGCCAAAAGAATTATAATTAAGGTTAAACACACACTCAATTTTCAACAAAATTTATTAATTTATTTAAATTAATTAGAAGTTACAGTATTGCAAACAATAATTCATAATTTTTCGTTAAATAATCTATTTTTATTGCATTTTAAACGATTTTAAAGCAAGAATTAAAAGAAATGTTACGTTCAATATGAAAAAAGTTTGTTCAAAAAAGCCTAGAAAATTGTAATGCTGTTTCAATCACTATAAAAATCTTCTCTCAAATTAATTTTGCATGTTATTAACAGAAAAATGTCCCCTGAATAAAAAAATGTAGTTCTTTTTTCGATTCAATTTGATTTTCATTAGGACCATTACATTGTTTTGCAAAATTTCCCAAAACTAAAATTATTTTTTTTATCAGCTTTCTCACGAAATGTGGAGTTTTTTCAAAGTTGTCAAAATTGTCAAAATTGTCAAAATTGTCAAAATTGTCAAAATTGTCAAAATTGTCAAAATTGTCAAAATTGTCAAAATTGTCAAAATTGTCAAAATTGTCAAAATTGTTAACATTTTTAAAATTGTCAAAATTGTCAAAATTGTCAAAATTGTCAAAATTGTCAAAATTGTCAAAATTATCGAAATTGTAAATAATGTCAATATTGACAAAATTGACAAAATTGTCAAAATTGTCAAAATTGTCAAAATTGACAAAATAGTCCGGGACCGTGGTGTAGGGGTAAGCGTGATTGCCTCTCACCCAGTCGGCCTGGGTTCGATCCCAGAAGGTCCCGGTGGCAAATTTTGAGACGAGATTTGTCTGATCACGCCTTCCGTCGGATAGGGAAGTAAATGTTGGCCCCGGACTAACCTAAAAAAAGGTTAGGTCGTTAGCTCAGTCCAGGTGTAGGAGTCGTCTCCCTGGGTCCTGCCCTGGTGGAGTCGCTGGTAGGCAGTTAGACTCACAATCCAAAGGTCGTCAGTTCGAATCCCGGGGTGGATGGAAGCTAAGGTGTAAAAAGAGGTTTGCAATTGCCTCAACAATCAAGCCTTCGGACACCTAGTTTCGAGTAGGAATCTCGCAATCGAGAACGCCAAGGCAATGCTGTAGAGCGAATAATTTGATTTTTGATTTTTTGACAAAATAGTCAAAATTGACAAAATTGAAAAATTGACAAAATTGACAAAATTGACAAAATTGACGAAATTGACAAAGTTGACAAAATTGACAAAATTGACAAAATTGACAAAATTGACAAAATTGACAAAATTAACAAAATTGACCAAATTGACTAAATTGACCAAATTGACAAAATTGTCGAAATTGTTAAAATTGACAAAATTGTCAAAAATGTCAAAATTGACAAAATTGACAAAATTGACAAAATTGACAAAATTGACAAAATTGACAAAATTAACAAAATTGACCAAATTGACTAAATTGACCAAATTGACAAAATTGACAAAATTGACAAAATTGACAAAATTGACAAAATTGACAAAATTGACAAAATTGACAAAATTGACAAAATTGGCAAAATTGACAAAATTGACAAAATTGACAAAATTGACAAAATTGACAAAATTGACAAAATTGACAAAATTGACAAAATTGACAAAATTGACAAAATTGACAAAATTGACAAAATTAACAAAATTGACCAAATTGACTAAATTGACCAAATTGACAAAATTGTCGAAATTGTTAAAATTGACAAAATTGTCAAAAATGTCAAAATTGACAAAATTGACAAAATTGTCAAAATTGTAAAAATTGTCAAAATTGTCAAAATTGACAAAATTGACAAAATTGTCAATATTGTCAAAATTGTCAAAATTGTCAAAATTGTCAAAATTGTCAAAATCGTCAAAATTGTCAAAATTGTCAAAGTTGTCAAAAATGTCAAAAATGTCAAAATTGACATAATTGACAAAATTGACATAATTGACAAAATTGACAAAATTGACCAAATTGACCAAATTGACAAAATTGACCAAATTGACAAAATTGACAAAATTGTCGAAATTGTTAAAATTGACAAAATTGTCAAAAATGTCAAAATTGTCAAAATTGTCAAAATTGTCAAAATTGTCAAAATTGTCAAAATTGTCAAAATTGTCAAAATTGTCAAAATTGTCAAAATTGTCAAAATTGTCAAAATTGTCAAAATTGACAAAATTGTCAAAATTGTCAAAATTGTCAAAATTGTCAAAATTGTCAAAATTGTCAAAATTGTCAAAATTGTCAAAATTGTCAAAATTGACAAAATTGACAAAAGTTGACAAAAATTGACAAAATTGACAAAATTGACAAAATTGACAAAATTAACAAAATTGACAAAATTGACAAAATTGACAAAATTGACAAAATTGACAAAATTGACAAAATTGACAAAATTGACAAAATTGACAAAATTGACAAAATTGACAAAATTTACAAAATTTACAAAATTTACAAAATTTACAAAATTTACAAAATTTACAAAATTTACAAAATTTACAAAATTTACAAAATTTACAAAATTTACAAAATTTACAAAATTTACAAAATTTACAAAATTTACAAAATTTACAAAATTTACAAAATTTACAAAATTTACAAAATTTACAAAATTTACAAAATTTACAAAATTTACAAAATTTACAAAATTTACAAAATTTACAAAATTTACAAAATAAACATACGCTTACTTTTTCAGCATCGAAAACCCCTTACACATAGGTCCTTTTGAAAAAGTGCACCAATTTTATTTTGACAATGAATGAATTACCGTCACCTGGGGTGAATCGGGACTACAGTCTGAATAGGGACAGCAGTGTTTAGAGCATTTAAAGGTTTTAAATTAGGTAATGGATGTACACATTTTGTTGATCTGAGTCTGTTCTATCTAAAACCTACCAGAAAAATCAAAATACAGTCGACTCTCTGGCTGTCGATCTTCTCGATATCAATATTGCTCCATCTATCGATGAATTCTTCAGGCCCTTCAAACTGCATACTTCGATTGGCTTTATTCCTCGATATTTTCTCTTGCTTGAAGGATCTTTTCCTCGACGATCCCTTGGATTCTGTTTACTTTAAAAATCTCTTCCGGTTGTCAATATTGTCACTATTTCATGGCTTGCATAGACATTTTTCTTTGCGAAACAAAGCTTTGAAGAGTGTTTGACATTAGTTTGTTTTTGTTTGCCGGACGTTGCCATGATTCTCTCCCATAGCTGGGTACCAAGAAATACTTATTTTGCATCGTTCTGTAAACTGATGATTCTCTTTCTCAACGGTCCCTTGGATATTGACAACCAGAGAGTCGACTGTATTATGTTCTAACATGGTTAAAACTGCTGTCCCAATTCGCCCCAATAAAAAAAAAAAAACAATTCGCCCCATGTGCCCCAATTCACCCCAGTTGACGGTATAATGATTTTTTTTATAGAATCGAAAAAAAACAGTCGAATTCATTTTTTAACATCAATTGAAACTTGAAATTCATTTTTTTTCGAAAAGAACTTCAGTAAAATTTTGAATATGACAATTCTCTACGAAATCGGTATTTTTTTAATTTTAATTTTTTTATTTTTTATCCTGCTGTAAACTTTTTGAATGCCTTCGGTATGCCCAAAAAAAGCCATTTTGCATCATTAGTTTGTCCATATAATTTTCCATACAAATTTGGCAGCTGTCCATACGAAAATTTTATATGAAAATTCAAAAATCTTTATCTTTTAAAGGATTTTTTTGATCGATTTGGTGTCTTTGGCAAAGTTGTAGGTATTGATAAGGACTACACTGAAAAAAAATGAAAGTGATTTTTAATTTAATTTTTTGTCACTAAAACTTGATTTGCAAAAAAAACTATTTTATTTTTTTTCGTTCCGCCACTGTTTTGTGTTTCTAGTAAATTTTACCACCTTGTTCACGGGGTGATTTGTTACTTGCACCAGTCACTCATCCACGAAGGTGCTGGGTGTGTTAACCCATCCTAGTGAAGTGAACGTAGTAATAGACCACGCCACCTTTTCGGCGTTTTTCATATTTCTATTTTTATGGCTTTTCAATTAACTTTTCCTCACGTGCCACCGCGGTCATTCGGTGGGGTCTCATCACCCCTTGATGATGATGATGGTTGTGATGGGTACCATGGGAACCCTGACCACGTGGTAAAAAGGGTGCACGACCAGCAGAGGCGGGGTGGTGTTGTTGGTTGGTCAATTCCAATTGTTGTGTTGTTGTACACACTTGGCAGGGTGGTGGTGTAATTTCACTTTCGAAATTACTCAGCCGAATAGGAAAAGGTAATCAGAGTGCGACCACACCGAATCACTTCGAATGCGGACTTCAACGGCAATTGTCCGCAAAAAAAGAAGAAGATGAAGAAGTTTCACTCTTCTTCATCATCGAGTTTTTTTTTATTGGATTGGCCAATAATGATTGGCGATCCGTGAAAATGACCCTCGAAAAAGCCACATTTCGATTCGGGTTTCATTTTCCCAGGGGGTCGTTGGACTTTTCAACCACAATTCATCCATGAGTGTGATTATGACTCGATCGATCGATCTCAGCGTTGCGCTCACGTGGGCTTTTCGTGAGGTGATCTGGCCTGCGCCGTCTGGGGATGTAAATTGATGCGGAAAGGTTGGATTGAGAAGAAGAAGTTGAAAAAAAGATGCCATGAATGGAAATGGTGAAGGTGCTCATGTGAATAGAAAACATGATTCACTTAAGTACCGTGATGAGGCACAATTTGAATGCATTTTCCTCAAAATTGGTTGTTGTTACCAAACATTTCGGTACTTTAAGATTTTTGTTTTGCTGAGACTATAATATTGAATATTATTGTAAACTTAGAAACTTTTCTTTATTTACCCCTTGGGTGAGATCTTCCTTACATTTTTATGGCCCCTTTGTCCGAAAAAAACAGGTTGCCAAATTATTAAATATTCTTACTCAATGAGGAAATACCACGGGAAATACCAATATTAAAAAAGCTACATTTATAAAGATAGCATGACCTCCCAATTAACATTTCTAAACAAACTAGCCACCACCTAGTTTTATAAGGGTTTTATGGAGGCATCTTGATTGTTTAGTAGTTTTATTTGGGCATTCACCGCAACCAATAAGCAAGAGCTAATTAATAGGTTCTAACAGGGTTTTATGCATTGGACATAAAACCTTGTGACAATAAAAGCTAAATGGCTTTCAATTTATGAATGGTTTTAAGAAAGTTTTAAGAGAGTCTTGAAAACTCTATGACAATGTCATGCCAAACGGTTTTATCGCACGTTTCTTTAAAACCAAGGGTGTTTTAGCTGTCAAGTGCCATTAGGCATGCAAAAAGCTTAATTAAAACCACAAGCTCCTGAAAAAGCTTTAAACGCGGCCAAATAGCAGTGCATAAATATGGTGCTAAACGCGTGTTCTGATTGAATGTGATTGACCGCCATCTTGGTTGACAAAAATAGAGAACTGACAAATTTGATTTAAATTTGACGAAAACACTCATTTATGCTGAATTTCTGATATAATTAATATAGCGATAGATGTTAATAAATAATTTGAACATTGTTTTCAAAGAATTGCAATAAAATATTTGTTGACATTAAAAACTATGATTACAAATAATGATTTTTTATGAAGTGAGATGATTTTTTTGGCTCTATCTCCCCTACATTTATCGATAAAATTTCAACCGCAGCTGTATCTGAGCCACCAATTGCGAGAAATAAGCTTTCAAATTATTTAAATTACCTCCAATATCTATTATTTATCATCACCATTTTTGCAAACCATCTCCATTTTATCATTTGGCAAGACATAGACTTATTTTTTGCCAAAATATTGCCAAATTTGGCATAAGGGTCATTCCACCTGAAGTGTGCAAGAAAAAATGCAAATTTGAAAATTACCATCTCCGATTCTGCTCAAATTTGGCAGAGCTGTTGAGACTATCAAAACATGCAAAAATCCCGAATTCCATCCAAATCGGACCATCCCCTCCATTTTTGTACCCTCCCAAAAAATCGACTTTTTGGCGATTTTTGAGCGAAACCCCTAACTCCAAACGACGATAACTCAGGAACCACAAATCTTAGAGGGTCGGTCTTAGACTCAATTTTGAAGGAAATTGGTCGTAGAATCCGTTTCCGCGATCAAAATTTAGATTTAAATATGTTTTCTACCTGTATTGCGCAATTGAAAACTTTAAATGGCCGTATCTCAAAACAGCCCTATTTATTTTTTAAATTTGACCTCACCATCGTATTCCCCGTCCGATTTTACATAAGAATCACTTATCGACAGAAAGGAATATTTTTCGTTCCAGAGATATCGAATTTTAAAGTTTTTAGTTTTTGAGATTACCTACATTAGCTTCATTCGCCGCATATGCTAGAAGCACTCAGAAGCGCTGTTCAATAACTGCTACCTGGTTATTTATTGAATTAAGATTTCATCCCAAATAATCATTAGCAAATAAGGCAAAAATGTAATGTACACCACTGTACACAGCAAATAAAGTAGTAATCCAGCTGCGTGTAAAAGGCCTGGGTGTAAAATAAATTTTGCATTATTCTATGAAATTCTGTGTAATATTACTCCATGAAATATGTAGCCCATCAGTATGGGAAACCTACTTTATCGAAATGTCAAGCTCACATATACGTTTATCCTTTCCATTTTTTATCGGTCTGATGGCCGAGCGGGCTAAGGCGCCAGTCCTTACTGTAGGTGCTTGGTTTGAGTCCCGTCTGTTGCAACTTTTTTTTTGTGTTTACAAAAATTGTACATGCAGCGTGTAATATTAAGTGTCTTTTTTGACGAAGGTGATGTGCATGCTTTTGCATGCGATTTTACCATCGGATTTTTTGCTGTGTAGGAAACTGCTGTATACGGCGAATTTGTGTGCTAGCCCACAGTACAAAGCAAGAACGACACGCAATACAGGGCAGAATGGAATTCCCGCAGAGCTAGCAGGAAATTGTAATTGATCTTGTAACTTAAGAAAAAGTGTACGATACATTATCGTGTTAAAAATTATGAATTAATATGAATAAAACTCTCGTGAAGCATGATTAAGGTGGAGGATTTCTGGAAAGTATAAAACTGGAAAAAGGTAAGAAAATCACAACGATTAATCTGATTTATTATCTAGTTGTGTTATTATTCAGTTGTGTTCATTTCGACACCGTCCGAACAATAATCTTTTTTTTTTGTTTGTCAATCATTTCGAAATCTTGGAAGACGATACAGCTGCTATCCACATGTATCAGAAGTATATGGTATTGCTTTTGAAATTAAATGTACCAGAATTGAAAAAAAATCATCAATTATTCTGATGAAACACATTATAAAAATCGGTTTAATATGATCAATCTTTCAAACCCTAAGACAGAATTTGGGGTTTTTGCTGAATGGCACTATTTCGCTACCGCACATGGCAAAAGCTCTATAACTAAGGCTACCAACTGTACGGATTTTTTCCTTACCGTACGGATTTTCGACCCTTTCCGCGGATTTTAAACAGACCGAAATTTTTGTACGGAGTTTTTCGCATAGTTCGGATTTATACGGAATTTTAACAAATTAAAAAAAAAACATTGCTTTTTTGATTGGGTCAAAGCGTTTGCTAATTAGACATTTTTATTTAACTGTCAGTTTGATTTTAAAGAGATAACTTGCATAATTTTCCGGGGTTTCTTCAGTTCAAACTTGATTGTCAATAATTGTTCTTTTCAAATTCTTACAAAATATATTTATCAAATAAAAGATCAAAAGGCTTTCTGAATCTTGTGAAAACCTTGTGTTGTGCTTGTATTTATAGGACCATTCCAATAAACGCTTTAGAAATGTTTTCGTGAAAACACTGACAACGATATTATTCGTAAAAGCAAACTTGATATTTCGTAAACTTTTAAACGTTTAACAAAAATATTTCTAATTCCCAAAATCCAAATTTATCTAAATAATTCCTTGACATTTTTTGTTATACCATGGTGTAAAGTATACGGATTTTTGCTCAGCAAGAGTTGGTAGCCTTATCTATAACCCATGAGAATTATTTCATCTACTACAGCCAGCTCTACATTTGTTCTCGTTTCAAATAAAAGAAGAAATAAAAGAAATAATTTGAGAAAGTGGGAAGAAATGAGGAATTAGAAAAAAATATGAAAATAATAGAATAATGATAAATTTTCGAAAATTGTATTGTAAAAACTCTGTAGCATTTGCAAATAAATATGAAAAGTTCAAATTTTACTTATTATGGTTCAATGACACTGAGATCAGGAAAAATAGTGTATTAAAAATTACCCAATAAATATTCCTTAAACAAAAAATAGATTGTTCAAGGTATTGATTATCTCAAAATCGTATAAAATTGAAAAAATAATTCATCTTACAGAACACCAGGTAGTTATTATTGATCAGCACGACTGAGTGCTTCTAGTAGATGCGGCGAGTGTAGATATTATAGGTAATTTCAAATACTTAAAACTTTAAAATTCGATATCTCTGGAACGAAAAATATTCCTTTCTGTCGATAAGTGATTCTTATGTAAAATTGGACGGGGAATACGATGGTGAGGTCAAATTTAAAAAATAAATAGGGCTGTTTTGAGATACGGCCATTTAAAGTTTTCAATTGCGCAATACAGGTAGAAAACATATTTTAATCTAAATTTTGATCGCGGAAACGGATTCTACGTCCAATTTTCTTCAAAATTGAGTCTAAGATTTGTGGTTCCTGAGTTATCGTCGTTTGAAGTTAGGGGTTTCGCTCAAAAATCGCCAAAAAGTCGATTTTTTGGGAGGGTACAAAAATGGAGGGGGTGGTCCGATTTGGATGAAATTCGGGATTTTTGCATGTTTTGATAATCTTAACAGCTCTGCCAAATTTGAGCAGAATCGGAGATGGTAATTTTCAAATGGTGTTCCGCTTCAGGTGGAATGACCCATAAGACGTTTGAAGACGTATGAAGTGTCATTTTTCCTTAACTCCTGACTAGGTTTTAACAAAGGTTTTATCAAGGCATTGAGGATGTTGTTAGGATTCAGTTGTAAAGCCTTTAACTCCTATGTAGGTTTTGTAAAAAAGCCGTGACAACCTTTTGCGGAGGTCCTTTTGGGTTTTAACAAAGGTTTATCGGGGTTCTGGGGAGGCTGTTACGACTTAGTGGTTTTAATTTTGGTTTTGGCTGATAGGTTTTATAGCTATTGTGACAGCTTTGATAAAGCCTAAAATGTTACTTGGGCTGGATTTTCCACAAACTGTGTGGCATAAACTATTTACTTTTTCTTGCTCAAACATTCAAGTGGCACATACAGAGTGGATTTGCAAATTCGAATGGAACTGCATTCGCTAGTTGGAAAGAGTGAAAGCTGTCAAAAACTTGAACCCACGTGCTTGCATGCAAATTATCGAACAATGCAATAGAGCAATCTACGTGCACATGTATTGCGTATACGTACACGAAAAGAAAGTGAGGTTAAATTTTGTCCGACCAGCAAAATCAAATGGTGCGCTAGTGTGTGTACGCAAAACGTCATAAAGCTCTATGGGGTTGAAATGCCAACATCCTCTTAGGAAGCGTGCTTTTATTACGTAACGCAAGAATTTTGATTTTTGAACCCCCTCCCTCGTAACAAAATTTCCATACAAATTTGATAAATTCTAATAAAACAACAAAAAACAAAACAAAAAAACTCTTTTTGTGCTTCGGTAATGTGAAAAAAATATAAATTGATGAGTCGTATGAATAAAAATAATAATGCTGTTTTTTTTATACAAACTAAACAAATAAATAGCAACAACTCTCCCAGATTCCTCATGTGTTTTGTCTGCTTGAGTAAGCTGGAGCTGCATGTCCCTCAACTTGATACAGATTATTTGCATTTATCATTTTCGTTGTTGATGGCCGAGCGGGCTAAGGCGCCAGCCCTTACTGTTGGTGCTGGGTTTGAATCCCGTCGGTTGCAACTTTTTTTGTGTTTGCGGTTTTTCTGATCATTTGCTGTGACGGTTATGAAAAATTGCAATAAAAGCTATTTGATTTCGTCCTGTGTTAAAAATACACAGTAATATCAAGTAAAATGAAATTCTATTTAGGGATGATTATTTAAAACAAATTTTGTACTCATTATGGTTTGTAAAGAGCCAATATTACCCAAGCTTCTGTCACGTCCCGTTAAAACCATTGAACATTTGGCCGTTCGTCTGTCAGACTGAGTTCGAGTCTGACTTACCATAGTGAAGATCTGTTGGAAAACGCTAGACACAAAAAAAACCCAGAGGAAATGTATAGTGAATGGAACGTATAGATTCATCAGCTCCCAAGACCCAGACGCGGAAAGAGAGTGCAAATTTCGAGATCGTGAACGATCGCAGCCAGAATAACGAAAGTCATGTTTTTCGTTAATTATACGACTGGCAAGACCTCTCATCCCAACCTAACCCACCCACATTGACTAACTGCATTTGATGAGCCGACCAAACGGCACACGGATGATGGTGTGCAATATGCACGCGCGGCTCTGGCTGTCACTTTAACGTTTGATCACGATCGCATCGCGGTGACGTTTCGTTTAAGCGTTGTTTACGTTTGTGAAATGCATTCAATCTGCCGGGCAATAAAAGCTGTCAGTCAGCAAGAACAAAAGAGGGTGTGTACGACTTTTCGCAAGACATGCCTAAACTCATAAAAAGACCCTTCTCGTGCCATCGATTGGCAAACTGCTCCAACGTAGTTGAAAAGCGAGCGGGGAAAGATGGAAAGAAAAGCAACAACGCCACTTGTTGTTGTGTCAGTTGCAAAACGGCGCAAAAATTTATTTACAGTACACCGCAGACGTAAACATAACAACGCGGAGAACCCCGGCGAACATCAGTCAGACTCAGTCTCAGTGGCGGATTTAAAATTTATTGATTTTCCTTTGAACCGCGTGGAAAATCCATCAATTCCGCCGCGGACAGTTGGTTTGTTTTGTTTTTCGCATGCGAAAATGACAGCTCGTAAGCTGTGTGTGTGTGAGTGGGAAACAGCGACAAAAGGTGGCAGCACTTTGGCGAAGCCGTCAGACATCACAGAAAAAAGCGAACAGGCGGCGGGTTAACGGCGTGTTGGTTTGTGTATAAATGCTGAGCAAAAATCGAGCGGTTTGGGTCTTTTGAGGTTTGTGTCAGTCGAGGTCGGGAACCGGCATCCGACGTGACAGTTAACAGATGGAGCACGGGAAGCAGCGAAAACTGACTGCAGGCGGCCAGAATTGCCAAGTGGTTGCGATCGAATTGAGACGTCAATCAGAGCGGGAGGAAGTAAAGTGGCATGATAATAGATTGAGAGAAAGAGAGATTAATGATTTGAAAGATAACAGTTGAAGGAAATGTAACGAACGTTTGTTTGCTTTATAATTGTAAAATTTAAAACGCAGACAAACAGACGTAAATCTTGTTCAAAATCCATCAATTACCAAATTAACGGTCAATTTTAAACATGTGAAACAAAAATACAAAAATACAAAAATACAAAAATACAAAAAAAACAAAAATACAAAAATACAAAAATACAAAAATACAAAAATACAAAAATACAAAAAAACAAAAATACAAAAATACAAAAATACAAAAATACAAAAATACAAAAATACAAAAATACAAAAATACAAAAATACAAAAATACAAAAATACAAAAATACAAAAATACAAAAATACAAAAATACAAAAATACAAAAATACAAAAATACAAAAATACAAAAATACAAAAATACAAAAATACAAAAATACAAAAATACAAAAATACAAAAATACAAAAATACAAAAATACAAAAATACAAAAATACAAAAATACAAAAATACAAAAATACAAAAATACAAAAATACAAAAATACAAAAATACAAAAATACAAAAATACAAAAATACAAAAATACAAAAATACAAAAATACAAAAATACAAAAATACAAAAATACAAAAATACAAAAATACAAAAATACAAAAATACAAAAATACAAAAATACAAAAATACAAAAATACAAAAATACAAAAATACAAAAATACAAAAATACAAAAATACAAAAATACAAAAATACAAAAATATAAAAATACAAAAATACAAAAATACAAAAATACAAAAATACAAAAATACAAAAATACAAAAATACAAAAATACAAAAATACAAAAATACAAAAATACAAAAATACAAAAATACAAAAATACAAAAATACAAAAATACAAAAATACAAAAATACAAAAATACAAAAATACAAAAATACAAAAATACAAAAATACAAAAATACAAAAATACAAAAATACAAAAATACAAAAATACAAAAATACAAAAATACAAAAGTACAAAAATACAAAAATACAAAAATACAAAAATACAAAAATATAAAAATACAAAAATACAAAAATACAAAAATACAAAAATACGTAAATACAAAAATACAAAAATACAAAAATACAAAAATACAAAAATACAAAAATACAAAAATACAAAAATACAAAAATACAAAAATACAAAAATACAAAAATACAAAAATACAAAAATACAAAAATACAAAAATACAAAAATACAAAAATACAAAATACAAAAATACAAAAATACAAAAATACAAAAATACAAAAATACAAAAATACAAAAATACAAAAATACAAAAATACAAAAATACAAAAATACAAAAATACAAAAATACAAAAATACAAAAATACAAAAATACAAAAATACAAAAATACAAAAATACAAAAATACAAAAATACAAAAATACAAAAATACAAAAATACAAAAATACAAAAATACAAAAATACAAAAATACAAAAATACAAAAATACAAAAATACAAAAATACAAAAATACAAAAATACAAAAATACAAAAATACAAAAATACAAAAATACAAAAATACAAAAATACAAAAATACAAAAATACAAAAATACAAAAATACAAAAATACAAAAATACAAAAATACAAAAATACAAAAATACAAAAATACAAAAATACAAAAATACAAAAATACAAAAATACAAAAATACAAAAATACAAAAATACAAAAATACAAAAATACAAAAATACAAAAATACAAAAATACAAAAATACAAAAATACAAAAATACAAAAATACAAAAATACAAAAATACAAAAATACAAAAATACAAAAATACAAAAATACAAAAATACAAAAATACAAAAATACAAAAATACAAAAATACAAAAATACAAAAATACAAAAATACAAAAATACAAAAATACAAAAATACAAAAATACAAAAATACAAAAATACAAAAATACAAAAATACAAAAATACAAAAATACAAAAATACAAAAATACAAAATACAAAAATACAAAAATACAAAAATACAAAAATACAAAAATACAAAAATACAAAAATACAAAAATACAAAAATACAAAAATACAAAAATACAAAAATACAAAAATACAAAAATACAAAAATACAAAAATACAAAAATACAAAAATACAAAAATACAAAAATACAAAAATACAAAAATACAAAAATACAAAAATACAAAAATACAAAAATACAAAAATACAAAAATACAAAAATACAAAAATACAAAAATACAAAAATACAAAAATACAAAAATACAAAATACAAAAATACAAAAATACAAAAATACAAAAATACAAAAATACAAAAATACAAAAATACAAAAATACAAAAATACAAAAATACAAAAATACAAAAATACAAAAATACAAAAATACAAAAATACAAAAATACAAAAATACAAAAATACAAAAATACAAAAATACAAAAATACAAAAATACAAAAATACAAAAATACAAAAATACAAAAATACAAAATACAAAAATACAAAAATACAAAAATACAAAAATACAAAAATACAAAAATACAAAAATACAAAAATACAAAAATACAAAAATACAAAAATACAAAAATACAAAAATACAAAAATACAAAAATACAAAAATACAAAAATACAAAAATACAAAAATACAAAAATACAAAATACAAAAATACAAAAATACAAAAATACAAAAATACAAAAATACAAAAATACAAAAATACAAAAATACAAAAATACAAAAATACAAAAATACAAAAATACAAAAATACAAAAATACAAAAATACAAAAATACAAAAATACAAAAATACAAAAATACAAAAATACAAAAATACAACAATACAACAATACAAAAATACAAAAATACACAATGAATACATTATTTTTTAATTTTATTAATAGATTTGTTTTGTTATTAAACAAAGTGTTATTCACAATTTCACACAAAATATTCACGAGAGTTTATTTATAAAATAGCCACGAGAAAAATTCATGAAATCATGAATAAATGTTCACGTCTTCATGAATGAGATTCATGTATCATAATACTGTGATCAATTTCACAAATATCGTGAAATTCATGAACTATTTTCTTGTGTACAGAGAAACCCCTTTTTACGCGATGCGTTACGTTTTTTTAATACAGGGAAACCTCATTTTACGCGGTGCGTAACGTTTTTCTAATTTTTCGATTTCTTTGGAACGACGCAACATTTTTGGAATCTTCTGAAAGCAATTTGTAGGATTTGTTCAGATCTACAGAACGCTTTTTGAAGCTTGCAAAGATAATCTATGAAACAGTTGTTTTAAGACAGATTCAAAAAAACAGTGTCTTATAAATATCTGAAACCCTAGGATTTAATGTAAACAAATGCAACTCTAATGGGAATATGAAAATTCACAGACAATTAGACATTTTTTTTTTAAGATAAGCCTTATTTTTGTTACATACGGTAAACAAATTTCTCAGTTTTATGCCCGTATATACAAAGAAACCTTTTTTTACGCGATGGCGTTACGCTTCTTATATCGTCGATTTCTTTAAAACCATACAATATTTTCGCATGCAATAAAAGATTGCAAAAATGTTGCGTCGTTCCAGAGGAATCAACAAAATGAAAAACGTAACGCACCGCGTAAAAGAGTTTTCTCTGTATCATCTTTGACGTGCGCGTTACGGTAACGCCCTCCTTCCACCGTCTACGCGCCCTTTGTCCCATGGGGTGGTCACATTTTGCAAACGGTAAACAAATGTGAGCAAACGAACGAAAAAAAGTGTCTCATGTTTCACGCGCTCCAGACGGCTTTTTGTGTCGCCCTGCCCTCGCATATGCAAATGCAACATGCGAAGATTGATAGATTTGCAATTGTTTTTGTTGCTGGCGCAAATCGATCCGTCCTCTGGCCATGGGTTAACCAGAGCCCAGACGGTGCTGTGATTTGATGCAAAATATGACTTGTGTGTGGGACTTGCGACTCTTGGCCACTGTCTGGAGTGTGGTAGCAGCTGTCAAAAGGGTGGCACATTGTGTTTTGTTTACACTGATTTGTGGTGAAACAGTTGAGCTATGACTTGTTTAACATAACCTTAAAGTATGAGACGTTAGTTCAAGGGTTACACTGTCAAAGCTGCGTTACGATTGGTGAAATCAATTTCTCTCGACTTCCATGTTTACTTTTCCGCAATCCATCACCGTTCGATTTCTTTTGCGGATCACATGACTCATTGATTTTCGATTCCGACCCTTTCACGTGAGAGTGAAAAGTGTCCATTTCATGTTTATTAATAATGTGATTTTCTTTCTTCTTCCTCAGGTAAGTCAACAACGCTGCTACCACAAAGTTGATTTTTGCACCGTTCGGAGCCTGTCAGGTAAGGGGAAGGGCCCTTGTGCAACAGGAAGCAAAACGCCCCTGTCGTCAACCCCGAGTTGGTCTCCGGTGGGTTCCATCTGGCCACACCGTCTATTAATCGGTGATAAATTATACATGTGTCATGTCGCATTAGCCGGAGACGTGCCGATCATTTCCTGTTATGTAATCAAGCATTCTCTCTCTCCGTCTCTTTTTAACTGTTACCTTGCGTTCGTTAGACGACAAAAGATACTACAAGACATGAAGAAACAGAAAAAAAACCCGGAGGTCCCAGACCAGAAAAATCGAAGAATCACGTCTATCTTTAGCGGGCTTCCGCCCTTCGCCGACGGTGACGCCGCCCTCTGCACCTTTCTCCAAACTCGCTTGACGGGCATCATGTTCTCGGAGACGACGAAGACGGGGATCCAAGTAGCAGCTGATTGATTTCCTGCTCGCGCTTTTGACAGCTATCCGCTATCGGCGGCAGTGGCCACCGCACTCTAGCAGGCCACGACGGCCGGTTTTCAAGGCCAACTCAGTGATCGAACGGTGAGGGAAGAGGAAAAGGGAAGATGGCGGAGACTCTCGCTTAGGCGCATTTTTTTCTTGCCGCACCAGACAAAATTTAGGGGGCGACATAAATCAATGCCGAAATTGAAATTTATGACAATTTAGGCGATGGCAGGCAGCAGCGGAGCGTGCCTGCACATTATTGCTTATTAAAGCTAAGCGTGATCGTTCTATTAGCTTCCTCGTTCGAAATGGAACGGAGAAAAAATGTTAGGGTAGCGTGCGTTACGTATGAGCTGTCAAACGAAGTGTTCTCCGTGAATCGTGAATCAATGTTCAAACGATGATCACGATTTCAAAACCTGTTTGGCAGACTGAATGCTATGTTTACTCAAGAAATATTATCTGACGCGTTACTTTGTGCGTTGCGATGCGTTATTTTTCAATGACAGTTTCCCTCCGTGTCACCAGTGGACTCTCGAAAAATGACGCATTCGACACAACCTGATTGGTGTCCGAGCCCGTCCAACCGCAACAAACATCGCCAAGTGGCGTAAAAATTAAATAAATATGAATCGGATTCATTTTTCGTTTCGGTGATCATCTTCGTCGCAAACGTGTTTTTCGGAGTGGAATTAATTAATTAACGCCCGCGACGGATGGGTTTCGAGCGGGGCCAAAATGTTTGTCTACGATTGAGAATGGGTGAGCTCACCCAAGAATGTTTTAATGTTCGAAAATGGAATTGTTTCTGGAGAGTGGCTGAAGCGCGATGGAGATTGAAGGGGTATTCTATGCTTTTTGTTCCTTCTTTCGTTTGCTTGGCTGAGTGAATTAGATAATTTTAATGGGCCGAGAGGTTTACGAGGCGATTCGAGCAGTTAAGCACTTGTAGGAAGTTGTGTGTTTTGGTTGGGGCGTTACTGCCGGGTAAGCAGATTCAATTTGAGGCTGGTCAGATTTTTGTGACCGTGATATATTGGTGAGATGATAAGATTTTTGTTCAAACTAATCATTTTACAAAAAATAGCATCATTTTATTTGAATTTTTTTTGTTTCTTGAAAAACATAAAAAAAGAAAATTAAATTTGGCATAAGTTTTTGTACAGAATAGATTCGCAAATGGAGCATTTCCATTCGAGCAGTTTTTGCTTTTTTCTACAATGTATTTCTTATGGAGCGAACTGTCAAAAACTGCTCGACTGCGGGTGCTCCATTGGAGTGGAACAACATTCGAATAGAGTTATCTACGTGCGTATGTATTGCGTGTACGTACACGAAAAAGATTGAGGTTAAATTTTGTACCGTCCAGCAAAACAAATGGCGTGCTAGTGTGCGTGAGAGCGGGCTTAGATAACTCTATGAGCAACTCCGAATGGAGCACCCGCAGTCGAGCTGTGTTTGACAGTTCGCTCCATAAGAAATACATTGTAGAAAAAAGTAAAAACTGCTCGAATGGAAATGCTCCATTTGTTCATTAGAACGACTGATAGCTGTCAAAATCTTAAAACCACGTGCTCGGAAATCGTTAAACAATGGGGTTGACATGTCAACATCAGTTTGACAACAGGTTTTGACGTTTGAGTGCTTTGTTATTCGAATACGTTCCAATAAGTAAGCATTCGAATTATCGGACATTCGAAGTAATACATTTACAAAAATATAGATAAGCATTATTTTTTCAAAGTTTTATTGACTGATTCAAGGGGGTGTGTTAGTTCAGGCGAAGAACAATATTGCAACATAACCTCCGTGACCTGCCCCCGCTTCGAATTGTCATTTTATGACTTTCGAAATTAAGCAATCTCCATATCTGCTGCTGCTACTGCTGCAACTTCTTCAGTTCAGTGATGAGATTCGATCGCGCAAAATTTGCGTGGGTGGTACAACACGACCAGGCAGAGATCCCATCACATCACTGCTGGATGATGACTTCAACATCGGGGCATGTATGCCGGCGGTGGTTGCACCATATGAGCTGCTGCGTCTTCCTCTACGGAGGTAATTGATATTCCACCGGGGAAGCTGCATCGCGCGCGATCGATCTTAATCAACCGTTGAGCTAGTTTGAACTAAACGACGATCAGTGACAGCCCCCTTGGTGACAGTTAACGGGGTTGATGGCTGTCGGATCCCTAGCGGGATTCATCACCCTAGTTAATGGGTTAAACTGGGACATTGATCGTCTGATGAATAATTAGCTTCATTTGACTGGTGAAAGCGCAATTATGCGTGACGTCATTTCTAGCTATTCCCTGAGCGTCGAGCTTTCAATGTTACATGATGAAATAATATACGTATATAACTTTAGGTTTTTGTTTATTTATAGCCAGATTCTCGGCCCGAAACTTGCAACTTATTTTAATTTATACTTAATTTCAAAATTCAAACACAAATCTACAGCGAATCGATTATAAACTGAAGATACACTAAAGGCACGATGATTTGATTCGTAATCTTGATTAGAATCCTGATAAAAGAGGTTTGAATTGAAAAATAATAATAAATCAAATTCTGATCTAGAATTTAACGAAACTTTGTCTGTTTTGTAAAACTTAATGTTATTGCACAATAATTATATTTTTTAACAGAAAAGTAAATTTTTCGGTTTGTCCACAAACAATCCCATGTTTGTAAACAAACGACGCCATATTGCCAATGTTGTTCGGTAGCTCATATCAGGCCATCGCCGGGGCCCTGTTTATAGCTGATCATGAGCTATTCTGAAAGAATCTTGTTTAAAAATTGACCAAATTTTCCCCTAATCTAACCTAAAAACCGCACAGATCCATCTTCTCTGCATCGCCAAAGATGCAGCAAATGCTGCGGAATTTTCGATCGAAAAACAACCTTCCCCAAACAACCTATGGCTTCGGAACATATGTTTACAAGCTCTCGACGCCCGCCTTTCTCCCCCTCACTCTCTCCCATTGTATTGCGCTTCCCGTGCGTAAGTTGGCCACGTTCAGCACCTGCTGCGCGCTGTTTTTGAACTCTACGCCGCCTACTTCGTTTCCTCTTCCATTCCCGACCAAAACGCCCGCCACCGTTTGACATGTTTATTTTACGCTGACACGGTTTTGTTTTCCGAAAGTTGAAATGGAAGTTACGCAACCGCGCGCGCCTAGTTTTCTAGGTTAGGAACCCGCAGAACTTTCGCTTTCGCGTTTGACAGTTGTGCCATAATGGCGGTAAACGTCAATTCTCTTCTCGTCGGTTTTGCGTGACCCCTCGATCGCGCAAAACCTGTTTGCCTTTTTTTTGTGTTTGCGTTTGGCGCAAATATTTATGACTCATACGCGTGGCGTCTCAATGGGGCACTCACTCTCACACGTGTTCTCGCTCTCTCTGTCGCAGATCTCAATTGTGCGCATCCCCTTCCGTCAAATTTGCGCACTATGTTGAGCGCGTCGCGCAGCGGCGAATATCGGTCAAATGTGCTGTACTGCTTGCTGCGATGATGTAATTTCGCTTGCCTACCTCTCGCGTAAAAAGTGAGGTTAGGTGACATCTGCTTGATAAATTACACCTCACGCGGACACGCAACCAATACATTGTGGTACAAAGTGCCTGCTGCGATGTTCAGCGCTAATGGATGCCGTTCCAAGAATGGGAGATAGAAGGCCGTGAAGATCGGTTCTTTTTCGAATAGCTGAACAATCTTCAAGAGACGCCGCACCCATCTGTCAATGTAAATAAAGGCGGTTCTTCACCGTAGAACGACAGATCTCACGTTCTTCCAGCAGTTTCCTTTTGGAAGTCGCGCAGCGATGAAGTCCTCGATCATTATCTCGCTTTTGTTCAGGTTCCCCTTCGTAACATCAAACGGAACTACTCCGGAGCTTCCGTCCTGTGGAACCCGTTCCACCACCTTCCGGAAACCCCTGATAGTAGGCGGAGACGCCGTCTCCGCAGCTGGCCAGTGGCCATGGCACGCTTCGATCTGGCAGCGCGCGTCCCGAACCACGCACGTCTACGTCTGCGGTGGAACGCTGGTCAGCGAGCTGTACGTTCTGACCGCAGGTCACTGCGTCTCCAAGGACGGCAACGCGCTCAACGAGCGGCTGCTCGCCGTCCAGCTGGGTTCCGTCCGGCAGAACCTGCTCCTGGGCGGCCTCACCGTGCAGAACTTCGCCGTGGCGGATGTCTTCCTGCACGAGCAGTTCACCGAGCGGAGCTTCCAAGCGGACATTGCGCTACTGGCGCTTCGAACCAAGGCGAACGTGGACGAGTTCGTCCGACCGATTTGCTTGCCGAAGCCCACGGAAGACGCGGGTCAGCTCACGGGTCGCGAAGCGGTAACGGTTGGGTTCGGGATGACCGAGTCGGCTACGACTTCGGATCAGCTCCGACAGCTGCGCGTACCGATCGTGGATTACGTGACGTGTCTGGAGAGCAATCGGGAAGTGTTTGGGAGGGCGCTGTCGGCGGGAATTTTGTGTGCTGGCAGCACTGCGGGAAGTACGGTTTGCAACGGGGACAGTGGCGGGGGATTGTTTACGGAGGAGGACGATGGGAGCTGGACACTGCGAGGAGTTACAAGCTTTACGGTGCAGCGGGGCTGGAACGATAGCAGCTGTAGCTTGAAGGACTACTCGGCGTTTGTTAATGTGGCGAGGTACTTGGAATGGATTCGTTACGTGGTGCAGAACGGGGAGCAGGAGGGGTTCTTCCGGAAGGATCAGGAAGGAGAAATTGGGAGCACTACGGAAGCGATGAAGGTTAAAGCGACTTTTCATGAAGCTAGGATTAGTGACAAAAGTGAGGTTAGATTGATCTTCGTCAAACTATTGCTAACAAGCTTCCTTCAACAGAATGTCGCGAATATCGAAAGCGTGGATTAACGGTGGACGCATCGAACGTACCTGGTCAGTTCTACCTTGAGAAAGACGGCAAACCACTGGGATTAGTTCATTTTATAAGCAATGAGTACGCGCTCACGACGGCCGAAATGGCGCTTGATTGTGTCAAGGATGGTGCCGCATGTGAATCGTTTCGTGGAACTCGTGTCCAGGCGGTCATCGCCCACCCTGAATACAGTGGCGGACGAGACTTCAACGTGGCGTTGGTGCTGATGCCGCCGGCTACCGAGTAAGACCTGTCAAGTTTGGCAACTAGAGAGCTGTCACTTTCCACGCTGAACTAAGAGTACAGAAAGTCTTGTTTTTTCAGACCGATCTGGTGTCTAGCGACGGAACCATCGTCAAAATTGTGTAAGATTAACTTCAATTTCAAAACTACCAAAGTTTGATCAATTCCCTCTTCAGATTTTGAAGGTCGTCAACTCAAGCTGAGTGCCGTTTCCGCGGAACGTCCAACCTGGCTCGAGTTTGACCTGGACGCGTTCATCCCGTCGAAGCGCGGTGCCGTGGTGTACACCGACCGGCGCTATCTGGCCGGACTGATGCACTATCCGCCCTACGAGGACGTCGTAATGACCAACGTGACCGCCGTGCTCGGCTGGATCGAGTCCGTTGTGTGGTAATCCGTACAGACGCTCTCGTGTTAAGCTGCGCTGTTTACCATCGACCGACATTAAATTGTTAATTGCAGGCGTTTAACAACGGTCCGTCATTAAAATGCAGCAAAAATAACATTACAAATGCATCTGCACCGTGGAAAAACGAGACGCCTTTTTGAAGACCAACCCCATTTGTCAGAATTGAAATACTCAAAAATAAAAGATTTTGATTATTTTGTATTAAGTGTGTTCAGTGACATTTCTCCAGCTAGTCGACATAACAGCGCACCGGAGAGCTGTCAAGTCGACTTAACGGAGAACTGTCAGCTAGCAGTGTTGCCAACTTGTTGAAATTGTCTTGAAATCGGCTCTCTGCAGCTTGCAACGTGTGCATAATCGTGGTATTTCTGGTTGTTTTGCGCGTCATGTCGTCCAATTTGCCAGCTTGTCCGGCGCCTGACGACCTTAAATTGGCCATTTCGCTATTGTACGATCAGTTCCTAGCTGGACTCGGTCACTGGAAACGACCGGCGACTCAGTGACCGACGAAATAGGCGGCGGGTCAGATGCGGGCATAAAAATGTCAAAATCTCTTCCCCCCTCACTTCGTCTCACCATCCAGCTGCAGCTTTGTTGACAAACAAACGGAGCACGCGGTCGCATGATGGCGGCATCGAGCCAGAATTAGGGGTGATCATGTGATTAAGAATGAAAGTTTTGTCAAGAAAAATAATATTTTTCCGACCGAATAAAAAAATTGCGAGCATGTTCAAACAACTATTCCTGATGTCGGAGAAGTGATAAAAAAGCAAAATTATAATCCATATTTTTTCTATAAATTGATTTTTTTCACTCCAACTGGGAACCCCTAGGTCTATCCACGACCATTTCCAATGACCGTGAAAAGATGCCAGAAAATCCAGCTACGAGCTAAATCCACAATAATTAACTACGGTTGAGAAATTGTTGCACATTTAACCGGGCGCGTGCACCAGTTTTAACTCCCATCGCTCTTGGGCGGTAATTTTCGACCGATGTCGAACAAACGAGTCTCGCTCATTAAAATTGGTAATTCGATTAATGCGGAAGGATTTGACGGGGGATGGAAATCAAGCGCCTGCTCGCCATCTGGTGGCCGATTTTGCAAACCGTGGCCGGCGATCTCAAAAGGTCTTATTTGCATATTATCGTTTTACTTAGATCGGAGTCCACTGGGTCGGATTGGCGGGTGAGGTTAGGCCCCTTTCTTCTTTTGTTATGGTCCGCGGTCTGGTTACATTCATTATACAAACTGTCTGCAATTCGCTTCGTGTGTACAGTCTTCTCTTGTGAACGAAGAGTGCGCTCCGGCCCGGAGAAGGTATTATTGTATGATCCCGACCCCGGTGCACGATTGTTGATTTATTGCCGCTGATGAGAACTTCCTTCCACCTTCTCCGGGGTTGAGCCGGGAACCCGGCTAGCGAAAAGTACGGCCAAAGTGAGAGGAAATTAGTCTATAGCAAATTAAATGAGATCGTGCGATAAGGGCCGAACTTTTACGGCTGTTAAAATACGAACATTTACGATGCGGCGTACGCCGGAACATCTCGAAGACGCGACCTAGCCACAGCATGTTGAAAACATTCTGTCCTCGAGACAGTTGACAGATTGACAGAAGACAGACATTTTGACACTTTTTCAACTTTCAAACTAAGTCGACATAACGGTTCGTTTTTTCGATTATCCGAAATCAAATTTGCATAACGATTACACGCCTCCCTTTTTCGTTCCAAATGTAAACAATAACACACAACTACGCTAACCCACATTGTGTGCCCCAATCTGTCAAACGCGCACGCATCCGGAAGAGTCCCGTTGAGAGGGCCACACCTTGTAAGGGCCGTGTTTACGCACCTCAAATGTTGCACGCAGTTTTGACGTCCGTTTGCGTATCCGAAGACTCACTTCAGGTGTTCGCTGGTCACGTTGCTAAAACAATCAAACCGCGCAAAATGGTCTGGACCTGTGTGTTTGTAAACAAACGGCCATTAGCCGTGGTGTGCGAGTGAAGCCTACTAAGCAGCCATAAAAATGTGCGCAACACCTTTCTCGGAGTGTGTTTGGTCGCGTGGCCAAAGACGTATTCTAATCGGATGGGTTTGAGACGTTTTCGGCGGGATGACCGAAAATGGACGCCCAAAAGTGCCTCTTGAAGCAGTGGAAACGAGTTTCCTGTGGTTTATTGGCTGATTTGGCACGTATTGGCATGGAATGATAAATTAAATGTAGTTTCAATTATTATCAAAACAAAGCTTTGAATCACCCCTCGCTTGACAGCTTGTCCTTAAAACCGACTCAAAACTTTATTTTTAAGTAAGTTTGAATGTGCGTGTAGGAAATTAAGTGATGCCAATTTTCCATTTTACAAGTTTGTCAGCTATTTCAACTAGGGGCTACTCAAAAGTCGAAACAAAATTCGATGTTGCCTCCACCATTAGTCTATGGCTGCATTGTAGGTCGTTCCGCGGGTTGATAAGCTTTGTGGAACGCACACACTGCTATATCGCACCGTGCTGCCACCCAGAAAAGGTTGAAATTAATGGCGAAAAAGTGCCGGCCTGACGTAATCAGGTGTGGTTTCTACAGGCCAAAGCTGGAGAAACCTTGAAATTAAGTTGCAACGGCTTCGTTCCATAGCGGAGCTTGGTTATTTGTTTGAATTTCAGAGTTTTCGAGGTGATTCCGTCTATGGCTTCTGGAGATTTAGCAAATCTGGCTTCATATGTGGTTACTCCAACTTCGGGTCATCGAAAAATACCCGAAACCAATATGATATGATTCGACTTCGACTTCTCAGCCATGGTTTTGACTCACCCCTGTTCAGATTAGAGAGTCTGGCAACACTGTTTCATTCGATACAATCTCCAGAAAAAACTGGACCACTTTCCCTAACCTAGCCGTCAGCTGCTCTCAAAGAAAAAAGGGTTTTCTCCGAGGGGTGACCCCACGCCGGGTTTTTAATCTGGAAGCAAATATTTTCATCTCCACCAGGGCCGTAGCCAGGATTTTTGTTCAGGGGGGGCTTGGGTACAAAAATTCAAAGAGTATAGAAATCAGCAAATAATTTATACCATCACTTGGTTTAATGTATAATTAATGAGATTAATTGTAAAATTGTGAAGTAATGTATGCAAAAAAGTTATCAAAGAATTTCTTCTTCAGTTTTCAATGTCTTTATTGAAAAAACTCCTTCGTCAAAAATTTCTCTTTATTCATACAGCTAGTTTGTATTAAAGGAGTAGAGAAGAAAGTGTTTTTAACATGTTCTTGAATTGTTTAATTATAATCGAATTTCGAGATAAACTGTCGCTAAATTTAAAATTTACATAACTTGAATCAATTTTTTGTAATAAAAAAAGAATCCTGAAAAAATATCAATTAATCTAACCATAAATATTATGTTTTTTTTTTGTACTTTATACTGAGAGAAAAACCCACGAACAAACTGGTAAATTTGAACTATCAAATTTTAAACCGTCTGGATTTACATTTTCAGCTGAGTGATCATTGTGATGGTTTATCTGAAATTTTTATTTTTTTTTCTAGCACAACATAAAACTTATAACTGAAATATTTGTTTTTCTTGAAATTTTATAAACAAACTTAAACAATGTTTTATTTTAATTGTTCTAAGGTATTGGAGCCATTTCATATTTTTGAAGCTCCTGGAACTCTCAAAAATAAATAATTTGAATGAAATACTAAAATTGATAATCGTTGAAATTCCGGCTTCTGAAGTGTCTCCGTGGTAATTGGACGACCCTATAGGCCTATAATCGATATTTGTTAATAAATAGATTTGAAAAAAAAATCAGTGCTTCTGCTTAATTGTAATGTGTTAAAAAATTAGATGAAATGTATTTAATAAAATTTGAACACCAAAATATTCACTGGAAAAGTTGTTAATAATACATATCTAACCATTTTTAAATTAATTTTTTTTTTAAATTTACAATAACATATTAGATCTTAGTTTCTAAAGGTTTTTTTTAAATAAAATTTCAATGTATCGTTTCAGTGCGGCTTATCTTCGAAATTAAAAATAAATAAATTAAAAATAAAATTTTTCGATCGAATAAACGGTTAAATTTCAATCAACGATCAAAAAATGCTAAAAGACATTATCCAGAGTCAAAATATTTAAAATTCTATGAATTCATAAAAATCTTTTATTTCTTTATCGACAAAAAATAAATGCACAGTAAGCTTCAAAGTGCCAATTTCAATAAAACGCAAAAATTACACATTATCCAATTTATTGAAAATAGTGTACAAACTGTTTAACAAGTATTTTCAATAAAAATGATATAACAGCAACTTCAAGCAAAATTTGTATTGTTCTTATCGTGTAAGGACTAAGAACCATTGGAGATTGGAGATTGGTCTATTAGTTCCTGAGACACATCTTCTTGAAATAAAAAAATAAATTTGTACGATAAAAATTATTTTGAAATAACTGTCAAAACTGAATTAATTTTTAAAATAAGTGTTGATAACCAATATGATTTTAAAAGATAAAGGGGAAAAATAATGTAAAAGTAAATTGACTGTGCTGGTTATAGAAAAGACTCCTTGTATCTTTCTAAACAAAAAAAAAAAAAAACAATTGATATCCTTTTTTGGATTTCTGGGATTTCACTAATAACAAATACCTATGTTGAATAAAATAGGATTGTAATCATTTACTAGAATCGATGTGAAAAAATTAAGGAAATTAAGGATTTTTTAGTATTGATTATTTTATAAATTTTTTAGCTTGTAATTTTTTTTTGAAATTTCAGATTTTTTTAAATTATCATTTGTAATTTTTATCATAAATTTTTGATGTTTTAAAAGTAAAGAAAACTTTATGTAAAATTTCTTAAATCAATCCTGTAAATCTAATCTTTATCTGAATTTTGCTACAAGAATTATACACTCAACCCCCGGTGGTTGGTCACTTTTTCGTTTGACACTTTTTTAGTTTGTACCCCGTTGGTTGGTCAAAGTCAAACTAAAAAGTGACGAACTGTCACTTTTTACACGGTGCTCACGCATACTATCAAAACAAACGTTTGGTAGTGTGTATGAACTCCGTGTAAAAGGGGTGTCAAACTAAAAAGTGACCCCGTTCGTTTGACAACAGTTGGTGTCAAACCATCGGAGTTTGAGTGTATTTTACATTCAAATGAAAATAAAAAAATGTCCTGTAGTTCGGAGACTCTTAAAACTCCATACAAAAAAATGCTCAAGAAACGTTCAAGAAAAGATTTTGCTTATGCAGCTGAAAAGGAACAGAAACAAAAAGCGGCGTTTGATATTTCTTAGGGTGCAATATGTGTTGATGAGATTTTGATTTGTTTAATTGAATGAAAATAACGTTTTAAAAAATGCATTTGTTGAAATAATATTGAAGAATTGCCTCATGGAGCCGACTGTCAAAACGCTGAATCTTAAAATGCCAAATATGATAAGGATGGATTTTGTTTTTTTGCTCAGAATTAAGTTTAAAATAAGAAAAAAGCCATTACAATAATCACTTAATTTTCTGGTAACAAAAATAAATAAATTAAGGAATACTGGAATTCAAACATAAAATATTTAAAGCATCAAAAAATTAAGATTAAAAAACATAATTTATTGGATTTTTTTGATTATCTTAATTTTTAAATAATATTTTTTTTATTTAGGATTTTTTAGTATTAATAGTTTTATCATTTTTATAGTTTTTTTTTAATTATTTTTATTTTTGATTTCTGGCATTTCTTTGTCATATACAAAAATATGTGAAATCTAAAATTATAAATATATAGAAATTTAAAGGTTGTAAAATTTTTAAAACTTAAATTTTAAAAGTGTTTCAAACACACACTTTAAATAAGTAAAGTTGTTTTGCATCATTAGTTTTCAAAATATCTAGCTAATGGCGAAAAGCTTTTTTCGTGAAAAATAATGTGCCGCGGTTCCGCGAAATGTTACAAAAATTCTAAATATTTTTAAACGAGCCCAAACATGTCGTTTATAGTTATCAACGCAAGAAAAACATTTCAATTTTTTCCGAACCGACCTGGTCGCTGATCCTTAAAGGACTAAATGGAAATAAGTTATGAATAAAAAATAATTGTTTTCAGTTAATAAGACTTCCATTTCCATTGAAATTGTGAAGCTATTTTAAAAAAATATTGTATTTGCCCTTTGTTTTTATGCCGATTTTGAAAGGGTGGACATAAACTTTGGAAAATATTTACAATGACTTTACATATATTCCGAAAAAAGAAATTTAAAGAAATAATAAAGAAGTTTAAAAATCTTCAAAATGGAAATTCTAATCCATAAAATCCAAAAATTAGAAATGAAAAAGTTTAAAAATCAATTATTTATCAGAAATTTAAAATTTGAAAATGATGTTTAGTTATTTAAATTTCTAAGTTTTTGAATCCGAGCTAATTTTTTTTTTGAATAATTTTATCATTTTATTTCTTCCTTTAAAAATCGCAACATCATGCACAAAGCGAAAATTAGTTGATAATAAGGATTCACCTAATTGATCTTTCGATTTTTGATATATTAAATACAAATTGGAGAGTGGCCACGGTGGAAACAAAAAAATGTGACCAAAAGAAAGCATTTTGGACGAGTGGTTTCGGAAAAAAGTTTAACGAAAAAATAATAAAAAATACACACAGATATTTCTCAAGCATTTTTCTCTAAGGCCTCAGGTATGTAACTAACCATATCCTAAAAACCAAAAGATAAAATTAGAAGTATATTTCTGATAATAGTCGAAATTCACTCAAATGTTCTTCAATATTCTTGAATATTTTTGAAAAATTATGGTATATTTTGAAAAATGTAGAAAAAATCATTTGTTAACAGTTAGAAGGTCCTCAAAAAGATAAGGGGTTTTTATGCAAATAAAGAAGGGTTATTAATTTTACAGTCAAAATTCGACTAGCCGAAGCCTCAATTATCCAAAGATTCCTTCGAACTTCGGATAGTCGAATTATGAAAAAATAAAATCGGTTTTTTTATTTGTTTGCTACAATCAAATACATCAAATTTGGCATCTGCAACCACATTTGATTTAAATTTGAACAATATTTCTTGAGCACCATTTTGGCCACCACTTTGAATCTAAAAATTCTAAATTATTTTTTGGTTCTTCAGGGGTCATACTTAAGTTCTACAATCATAAAAAAGACAACGAGATACAAGAATTTTTGCTAAAAAGTTATTAGCTTCCGAAAATTACAATTTTTGCGCAACCGGCTTAAAGGGGCAACATAACAGGTGCATTGCCAGCAAGATTGCCAGGCAAGCTAGCACACAGGTGAGTTTAAAAATTAATTATTTCTATGTAGCCCCTTAGAGCCGTCAGCCCAGAAATTGCTATTTTCGAAGGCTAATAACTTTTTAGCAAAAACCTCAAAAATTAGGTGTCCTCGGGATTTTTTATTTTAATTTAAAGATGATATTAGTTCTGAAAATTGGTAAGAACTGGATAGTTATCCACAGGTCAAAAACTGAAATAGTTGCTTTTCTCCATAGATTTGGATGATTTTTCCCAAATTTTTCAGTGGTCAGAAAAAGCTCAAATTTGGAACAAAGCCTAGTGATGGGTCAATCTTTGATTTTAGGGGGTAGTCTCAAGTTAGCCCAGATTTGGACCACCCCAACCACTGTAATGCCAAAACTACGAGATAAATGAGACGTTACTGAATGGAACGATGTTCAAATCTGCAGCTCAATTTGCAAATATTGGATCCATAATCTACGAAAACTGAGCCCGGCAATGGACAACTAAATTACTTAGTTTGATCAATCTATTCTTGATTCTCTATCTAACAATTTGCACAAACACACAAACAATTTATTTGTGTGAGGAGAACATTGTTTTGAGTTTTTTGTTATGGTAATACAATTAAAAAAATGGGAAAAAATTTGGGAAAATTTCGGGGGGGGGGGGCTGCAGCCCGGTAGCCCCCCCCCCTGGCTACGGGCCTGATCTCCACTGTCCGGCTACCGGCTCCCTAGACTCACCTTGACGTTCGCGTCTTATGGCGGGGAAACCAGATCAACCAGAGGTACCCTCCTAGGCGCGAAACATTAATCACCATCATCATCATGCGCGTCGGTGCCAGGTGCCCTGGAACAGGGCGCATACTTTCATTTATGGATCACGCTTTTGCCGTTACGAGATAATCGTGGCCGGAAGGTTGAGGACCCCTCGGGAAGACCGCGGTTCGACAGGCCCTACGAACATCATCATCATCGTCGCTGAAGAGTTTTACTGTTAGTCAAGATTGAGAGATTTTGTATCACCCCCTAGTTGAAGTCGTAACGCTGGCAACACTTTTTTGATTGACAGAAGAACAGTGAAAAATCGCACTTATTTCAAATGTCAAAACGAAAACAGTGTTAACAATTCTTGCGAAAGCTTGCAAACAACTTCGCAAATGACAAAAAATAACTTCTGGAGTTTTTTTTTGAAAAGGTCCAATAAACCAAATTTTCAGTTTTTGCTTTTTCGGTGTTTTTTAATACCCCTGACTAAAGGCGGTTTCAAAAACACCCAAAACTCGTCCAGACTTCTCCAAATAATTACTTTTGCCACGATGGTTGCCACTGTCAACGTCGTGTCATTAAAATCCCATTTTTCGTGTGAAATTCCTCCAACTTTGGGAAGGTGCGCCCTCGACGAATGCTTCTTTTTTCGCCAAATCGGAAACCCCAAATCTCTGCCGAGTCACTTCCCCCAGAAAAAAAAACCTGCCAGTAGCTAATGATTATCACCTTCCTGTCAGGTTCTAGATGACTTACTACCGAACTCCGACGACCCTTGAAAGCCGTGAACAGCGTAGACACGCTTTGCGTTGCGTGATTTTGGGGTTAACACCGTGACGCCATAAATTTCAATTGTTCTCAATGAGCTAATCTGTTTTCGGCGCAGTTCCTTCGGGTTAACAAGTGTCTCCGTGCTTAGAACCGAGCAATCGAGACCAATCTCTATAAATCACAATCATTTTGGGGAGAGAATTGATCTCAATTGAAAGAATTGTCGTGAAAATCGGTTGGAATGGCAGCACTGTCGCGCTTGTAAACAGAGCGCTTGACCCGTTTGACAACTCGCTACAGTGTTGCCAAATCGCTCAAAACACAACTTCGCTGACAGATTTACAGTGTTGCCGTTTCTTTCCCTGCCGACAGCTGTCATCATCACGTCGGAATTTGCATGTCCGCGTGCGGAGATGTTCCACAAAAGATACGGCCGGATTCTCCCGTGGTCGGGTTGCGTCGTCGCCACGGAAGCGGAACTAATTGCTGTACCTCGCCATTACCGAAGGAAAGGTCCCATGACCAGCGGGAAGCTTCTTCGTTTGGGATTGGCGCTATCGGTTGCCATCATTCCACTCCATGCGCCGTTTTCTACAGCATTCTCGACAGTGCACTAAATTTGACGGTAATCTTGGAATTGCTGCAGTAAACAACAGCCGCAGAACATTAAGACGTTCTGGTCACAGACAATAAAACAAAATAAATGTTATTTGAGATTAAAAACTTTGAATGCTGGCAACACTTTTTGGTGAACTGTCAAAAATTACATTTGATTTGCATTTTGAACAACATCAATTTTCAAAGTGACAGCAGTGTTGCTGGTTTTTCAATCCATTTATTTAAAAAAAATCCAATCCATTTTCCTCTGACAAATCTCAAACATGTCGTCCCAATCTCGTTCAGGAATGCCAAAAAGGCCACCGCGGCTGAATGTGGCAATAAAATGTTTAATTTTAACATTTGATTCTACTGGTTCTGAGCGATGTCCGTTCCGTTCAATTCCGTCGCCGTCGCCCGTTTTATGGGACTTTGTTGTTGTGACGAGAGCTGCCAATCAGCAGCTAATTGACGTCCCGAGATGCACCCGTCGTCGTCACATGGTGTGGTGCAGAATGCAATCTCAGCTGCTGCTGCTGGCAAAAACTCTTTGATCTTTAACGAGTTTTTCGAGGAAACGATCGTTTCGCTAGAACGATAAAAATAACACCTTTTCGGTGTTTATTTTTTGCAGCCATGACATGATGTTTTAATAAATGAAATAGCTTGCTAGATTGATTTTCTTTGAACTGCAGATTGAGCACGCAGCATGATTTGGGCATGTCGGACCGACACATCTTTAAAATGGCTTGATATTTCAACTGAGAGCGTTCCAAAGTGACAGCTGATTGTTATTCGTGCGAAAAACATGCGAAAAAAAGAAGCATCTACCCTACCTTCCACTTTATCTCAAGTTACCACAACTTTGAAGTTCTATTGTTTTGCCAAGAATCCTCTCTATATTCCTTTGTTTGGTAAACCAGGGCATGCCGATAGAAAAAGGGAAGAAAAGAATCCCTTTCTCATACATGGTGCATTGCATATAGAATCAAAAGGAAGAGACTACTGTGGACACAACGGAAGTGAGTGCCAAGGGTTTGGGGAGGGCACCCTCGACACAGCGACTACAACGAGATAGGCCCCGAGGACTGATTTACGAGCTTCCGGACTGCCGCCGGTCGGGTTTTGAGGAGGCTTAAATATACATAGGTGTAGAGGAGACTCTATTAGCTGTATTGCTGCAGTTAGTGATGCACAGTGAAAACCCCCGTAAAAAATATCCAAGGTTTTTGATGGTAGGCCCGACGTCAAACCTGACTAGATTGACGTGAGCCTAACTTTTGTAACTGGAAGCAGTTCAAAAGTGACAGCTATTTGTTTACCACAAACAAAAATATGCACGCTTACATAAAATACTTATAATTTTTGCTGATCAAAATATTGTTTTTGAAACGATATTTATTTCAGTGCTAAGGGTAATATCAAAAGGGAAAACTTTAGCTTTAGGGTGGGAAAATGTCTGCCGATGTAAAATGTGGTGAAGTGCAACCAAGGAAACGAACGAGCCGGGGAGGGACTGTATACTGCAGGTGCCTGGATTTGCACGCGATTCGGGAATAAATTTTAAACTTGAAAATGCCATTTGTAGATTGAACCTGTGGGATACGTTTTAAAGTCAGAATAAAATACTTGATTGCGTTTTTTTCTAAGAAAAATTATTTTTTTTAATCTCATCAAAAACTTTTCTCTGGTTTTTTTCCGGTGGCAAATAATCACACTTCAGTTTAAGTCATCTCAATGTAAAAAAAAACTTTTAAAATAAAATTCAAAAATGTGATTTGCTTCAAATGTATCATCACATTTATTATTTATTAAGCAATTGAGTCAGAGATAGAAGAATCCACCCAAGTTTAATACAATATGCAGTTGATGACTAAAAAAGACGTTGGAAATTTTGGAGGGACAATTTTAATCCCCTTAAAGTGCCCAAAATGGCTATCGAGCAATTCCATGTCAAATAGGGAATCGGTTGTACCCGACCCTCTACGATTTAAATGAAACTTTGTAGACATGTTATCCTTCTCTTATATAAGCCATTTTTGTGTATATGGAGACAGTTTCACTCGATAATGACATTTGAGAAGGGCGTAAGTGTTTTAAATATTTTTGTATTTCGTAATTTAAATATTGCTGTTACAGTATCTCAAAGCCGTTGCATCCCGCATAGTCATGAACTATATAACTACTTTATGACAAATAGTTACTCAACTATTTATCAAATGGTCTCTACTATTCATTAAATTGTAACCCAACTATATATGTACGATATATCAAACCATTAATTCCATTCCCAAAATAGTTTTGGTCGATTTTACTATATGAGAAATTAGTTGTTAGGCAGAAAACTATATGAGGTTTTCATACATATGTAAATATTTTTATAAACTTGGATTTTACGTCAAATAGTCATTGCCCAAAAAATTGACTATTCCCTATATAGTTTCTGAAAAACTACTTTACCGACACTACTTTGCCGACACTTTAAAAAAGACCGCAAAAATGAACCCTACAATTGTTGTGATAACTACTTCGGATATAATCAAATTTGATTTTTAAGTTCTATCGATAGTTGGTGAATGTTTACCGCCATTATATGTGATGTTATTTACGTTGCTGCCGAACTGCTGCCGCCTTATCCGATTGATCTATATCTGTTGGTGGTTTTTCAGTGGTTTTGGTGACATGTTGTGTTAGAAGGGAGCAAGCTCGGGGGCAAGTATTTTTCGATAAGTCCAATTAGTCCAAACAATTGACTCATTTTATAGTGAACAGTAATAGTCCACCATGTAGTACACATATTTTTGGTGTATGGTAAGAACAGCATGCCTACTTTTTCTGGAATAGTGAAAGTCAATGTCATGAGCCCTCGTAACATTTTTCTTCTTTTGGGGAGTTTTCTGATAATCTGAGGAGAAGTGGGGGTGTTGAAGGTTCTCTATCATCCAGAGGAATCGACTGTGATCAATTTACTTGATAAAAGTAGAAATTTTTGTACCAATCGTTTAACATATAGTTGGATTATATAACAAACTGTAATTGTACTCCATGCTGTTGAAATATTGTTTGAACTATTTGGACTTATAGAAATTTTTAATTCAAAATAGTATGGTGTATAGTAATTTTACTTCATGTAAGTTGACAAATTATTTGGATTATACAAACTTATCGAAAAAAATGTGGCCGCCATCAATTGTGTTCTACTATAGCATTTATAGTAGGTTTTTAGTTCTTACAGGTTCTGACTATAAAAATCTAAAATCTGTGGAATTTTGCTATATTGTTCTCAATAATGTTGATAAATTGTTTGAACTATTTGGACTTGTGTGTGCAGTGTGTGTGTGCAACCAACCAAACGGGACCACGCGGTCGCTTCTTACAAATTGAGTTGTTTCCATGTATTTTAGATTTACATGCAAATAACTCGCATAGGCATTTGGCAGGTGTTAGCTCTGCCGAGCTTCGGTGACCCATTTCTACGCAGGCTAGCCGTGCGCGAGGTACCTCCGCTGAACCGACAAGCCCCGCCCTAAAGAACGTTTGCATCAATTTGATCCAAACGTTATTCAGAACTTCCGGACCCTCGTCAAATGACAAAGACCCAGCGCGTATTTAGCAAGATTTTTTTATTCGTTTGTTTTGGATTGATCTCACCAAATATCAGCTTTTCTCTCCAGCTCATCCCTTGTCGCCTTGTATGAACTACGCCAGCGGTGCGATGATATTACTCCTATGCGATGTTAATGTGGCCCGGGCAATTTAAACCCGCTGCTGCCTTTCTTTCACGATCCAGGGCCGGATATTCAGCCATGGCAATGGTGTAGGAATTTTCTTCTCCACTTTGTTCAATCGCAATACACAACTGGACTTTTCACAATTACACAACTTTGAATTATTTGTTGATGCTCATCATTTGACGCTCATACTGACTCAAGTCCTGCCTCCAAATACGATTCTTGGAAGCCTCGATAATAAAAACACGAAATCAAAATTTCCACTTTTTTAGAGCCTAGATGAGTTCCGAGCACAAAAAGCTATGATTCCCAGAAACGATTCGAGCCGAAAACCCGATGAGCCGTCCAGAGAGCTGCCACCGTACTTCCAAATTACGAAAACCCAACGCCAAAGACGCCGAGGGCGCTTCACTGTCGGCAACTAAACTTTTCTCCATCGCCAAATTGAAATTCCGTCGCTTAGCCTCATATTATCCAGCATTCAAATCCGTTTCTGAACTTCCCGGACATTTCACATTTTCAACTTAAATATCACTTTAAAACTATAATTGTTTAAATAAGAAACGAAAAATCCGCGGAGCAAATTTTCAGAACGTCAAAACGCGCGCACGGCTTGCTTCGATCCAAATTGTTTGAACTATTTGGACTTGTACATTTTTTCGTTGAGTCTCGTTGTCTAAACAATCCGAACTGTTTAGTGTAAGGTTATTGTACCCCAAATAGTTCAAAAATAGTTAGAATCATTAGATTTACTTCAATAAAAACGTCATCATTTGACGATCAGTTTCGTTATGGTTTTGTATAGTGCCGTAACTATATGATAATGGTTAAGTATGTGGTAACTACATCTCTTTTAGTAGTAATATAGTTTGGACTATTCCCCCGATGGTTTTTGATTATGCGGGATCGTATCAAAAAGTGGTCAAAGACAAACTTGTAGGAAATTTGACGAGCTTTCCGAAAAAAATACATTGAAAGAAAAAAACACCCCACTTTTATGAGATTTTTTGATTTTTAAGTTTAAAAGACAAATTTGAAGGTGAGCCCACGATTTCTTTTCGTTCAAAATTTTTATGAAAATAGCCTAAGATGTTACAAAAAGACTCACAATAAATTCAGGATGGTGCAACTCACCTGAAAAAACACAAAAATCTTTTACTGAAACTGTTTTTTTTTCAAAAGTGCTCTAAACATCACAATTTTCATAAACCGAAAACGAGAGTCGATTCTACAGACAATTTTACATAAAAGTCTGCGTATTGACCATTGTCCTTAGTCCAATCCTTGTGAAGTTACAGCAGTTTTAAAAATGAAAATGTTGAAAAAATAGGTTTTTGATGGTTTTTGGCAATTTCTATGTGACAGACTTAATTCTTCAGTCCCGAAAATATTTTTACCGGAAAGCTTGTCCAATTTCCCATAAGATTGTCTTAAACCATAATTCAAAATAACTCATTTTTTTATAATTCAAGCTTAGTTACCATCTAGGTTACTATTACACTGAAAAAATTTTATGTTTTCAGTTATGAGTAATGTAATTAGCTTATATATGTAAGCCCATACATCCAATTCAAATGTGGTCAGAGACAACCTAATGGGAAATGGAGCACCCGCAGTCGAGCAATTTTTGACAGTTCGCTCCATAAGAAATACATTGTAGAAAAAAGCAAAAACTGCTCGAATGGAAATGCTCCATTGGACGAGCCTTCCGGTAAAAATATTTTCGTGTTTGTGTTAGTTGTCGAAAACTTAGTTATAGTTCTGTCAAATGAAATTTACTGAATTTTAAGTAAAACAAACCGACACTCCTTTTGCTAGAATTAAGTTTTACGCCGACTCGGTTTTTAGGTTAGAAATTTGACAGCTTGGCTGCACTGTTTACATTTTTTGCACGTGTGGTCAGTAAAAATGTGTGTGCGTGTGCGCTCTTGAAGTCACGCTGTAAAACCTAATGGAGCATTTCCATTCGAGCAGTTTTTGCTTTTTTCTACAATGTATTCCTTATGGGAGAACTGTCATTTCTACCACTCGAATCGGGTGCTCCATTGCAAACATTTTACTGAAGTTTCAGAAATTCATCTGTCAATGTGACAAAGGAGCATTTCCATTCGAGCAGTTTTTGCTTTTTTCTACATTGTATTGTAAGGTATGCACTTCGGAAGAAACCGGTCAAGAAAAATTTCAAATGGGTAGCAGCGGCAGCGCAAGCAAGTCAGAGAGGGTGAAGAAAAGCCCCAAGAAATCGCCCTCTCCTTTGTTCTGCTGTTCGTAAAGCTGTTTCTTGACCCCTTTCCTTCCGATCTGTAGACTAGCCTTGTTCCTTATGAGAGAACTGTCATTTCTATCATTTGAATCGGGTGCTCCCGGTGCTCCAATAGAGGTTCCTACGTGCGCATGTATTGCGTGTACGTACACAAAAAAGATTGAGGTTAAATTTTGTCCGGCCAGCAAAATCAGATGGTGCGCTAGTGTGCGTACGCGAAACGTCATAAAGCTCTATATCAATTAACTTACAGACATGTTCAAAATCACTCAGTTTTCGTCACAATACCGGACCTACTCAGAAATGAGTAAATGGGACATCTGTCAGATTTGAGTGAATTTCATCTATATCTGGGGGAATATCGGGAATATCTCTCAGTTTTCGATGAATTTAAAAAATATTGGTGTGATCATGTTAAAGTTCTATAGGAATGGTTGGAGGTGGATTTGCTAAAAAAAATCAGAATATTCAAATCAAAATTTGTTCATTAAATAATGTTTGTTGTTAACATTGTTGGATGTTTGGTCCTAAAATTATGCGTAAATTTGTGATATAATTGTTCACAACGATGAAGCTTATTTTTCTGGTTACAATAACCCTTTTTACGACCACAAAGGATTTAAAATGGATTTTGAAATAACTAAATAAAATAAATATTTACTTCGCGGCCCTTGACTTGGCAGCTCGTTCCAAGGGGACCATAGTTGAACCATCGAAAAAATGTTGTCTTTCCAATTTTATTTTATTTTTTCGCATTCAAATGAAAAGGTGATCAGAAATGTGTTTTAGTCGTCTTTAGGACCCTACACGGAGAAAAAAAAAGTTCCCAAAATTGTGAACCAGCGTTCATGAAAATGGGAACCACGAACAAAGTGTTCAAATCCAATGGTACGATTTTGAACGTTGCATGGCATTTGAACACTTTGTTCGTGGTTCCCATTTTCATGAACGCTTGTTCACGATTTTGGGAACTCTTTTTCTCCGTGTACTATGGTTCCCGTGAATTTTTGATCCTACAAAATCGCTAAGTTTAGCTACCAATCAAGCCTGATTTTGCTGCGTTGTTTTTTAAGTTAAATTTAAAGAACTCAAAATTTTATGCAGGATTTTTCTACAACCAATGTTCAGAAAATAACAGATTTGGTTTATGATCCGACAACACTGATTTACGATTCGACAACACTTTATCTGAGATATCGTGAAAAACTTGCAAATTCCAGATATTGATAACAATGACGTTGGGGACTACAATTTTGTACACCAATTTGGGGAAAAAACCATTTTGAATTGATACAAATACTGACTTTTAAGATCTTGTTCCCAAACAAATCCCACTTCTGCCAGCTGATCCATTCAAATGCTTCATCTTGTTCAACTACTTGCACTCCAGAATGAGGCCAACCCCTTCTCCTGCTGCTTTCAACTCACAGCTTTAGCACACTTGGCTGCGTTCTCTAATCGATTTCTCGCGGATAGTACCCAGAGAGGTGCATAGGTACTAGTACTTGTTTTTTTACTTCACCACATTAAGGCGTCCCTCTTCCACTTGCATAAGCAATTGCCCTAGTTTGCACTCAACCCAGCAGCACAGCTCAGCTCGGCAGGGTTTGTGTGCGATGATCCGCTATCCCAGCGCTAACAACGACCGAGTGTAGTGACTTAGTCATCCGGTCCACGGACTACGTCGTCATCTCGACGGAAAAGGGCAGAACCAGAATCATCATCTCCAATCTCCATAACAATTGAGAGAGAAACATGCAGATCTAATGGATACTACGGTGAAACTTCGGTGGTTTGGCACTTGTTACTCTTCAAATTTGTGAAGAGCTGTCACTTTTGATACGACAAGCACTGTCCAACCAGTGAGATTTTACTGTATAGAAGGGGCAAGTTACGATCTACTACTATTGGAACATTGATATTTGCATTTGTAATGAAAACTTGAAAGAAAACCCCGACTAGATTTGCCTTTTTGAACTTGCCTTCGCAGTGTATTACCTCATCAAACTGCGGCCAGTGAATCAGCAAAGAGTGTAAAAATAAACAAACTAAGTGAAAGGTTCCGGCCAAAACTGGCACAAATCGTCGTAAATCCTTTTTAGCGTTTTGTTTTCCTCCGAATTCGCTCCACTCACTTCCGGCCTCGCCGTTAGGTCACTCCTTAATGCCAGTTTGACGCGGGGGAGACCCATTAGAGAAGGGCCGATTTGCGTGACGAAAAGTGCAAGTAATCGGGCCCGGGTTCAACTCCCGGCGCCGTGGAGGAGTTTGAACTTTTGTTTTCGACGTGCGCGGGCGAGAGTGAAGGGATGGCGTTTGGATATTGGTCGGAAGGGCGAAACTGAGGCATGGAAACATGTAGCTTTCGCTTTTTTTCTTTCTTGTTTTTTTTTTTTGCTCGATGAACACGAAGCTATTAATTGGTTCAATAGGTCGATTCGTGAGTTTAGGCCCGATGACTTTGAGATGCTCGCGATGAAGGGTCTCGGAAAGCAATCGAAGTGACATTTGAGGGCGCGATTACAGCGCGAACAATGTTGTACTTTGTGTACTTTTTGTTTGCAACATTGATGGCGAAAACTTTGGTCAGATAAAAACAAAACAACTGAAAGACTCAATGAAACAGAACAGAAGAGAAGAAAAGTCAAAAGAAAAAAAAAGTCAACAGAAGACAACAAAAGTCAACAGAAGACCAAAACAAATACACAGAAAACTTTTAAAGATATCAGATGTCAACAGAAGACAACAAAAGGCAGAAGTCAACAGAAGACAACAAAAGACATCAGAAGACAACAAAACTCAACAGAAGACAACAGAAGTCAACGGAACTCAACAAAAGTCAACGGAAGACAACAATAGACATCAACAGACAACAAAAGTCAACAGAAAACAACAAAAGTCAACAGATGACAGAAAAAAAAGAACTTTGAAACATTTCAGATGTCAACAGAAGACTACAAAAGGCAGAAATCATCAGAAGACTACGAAATATATCAGAAGTCAACAGAAGACAACAAAAGTAAACAGAAGACAAGACACCAAAAGACAACAAAAGTCAACAGAAGGCAAAAATATATAACAGAAGATTACAAATGACAGCAGAAGTCAACAAAAGTCAACAGAGTTAAAAAGCGATTGATTTATGATTCATCTACGAATGTTGTAATTGTAATTTTATTGAAACGATATCCTATTAGTTTACACTGTATATCAGGGCAAGTAGGTTATGTGTTATTGTTTATTGTCATGGAGGTAATGTTGTTATTGTTTATTGTCACCTTAATGACTTTAATCGATTCTACAACCCTCTGGCACCACTGTAAATGGCTAGAACGTTTGGCAGTTACCAAAACCTCGAAGAGCCCACGTAGTAGTATTAGTGAAGAGCCCACCTTGTTTATCGTGGGCTCTTCACTAATACTACTGCGTGGGCTCTGTGAGTGTAGTAGTATTGGTGTTGTCTGTTTGTTTACACCAAATCTTCAAGAAACATCACTTTTTGTGTGAGCAAATCTGTTACGAAAAAAGCTGAGAACTGTTGTTTCTGATTGACCGGGAAGATTTGCCGGACCGGGGACTGGCCAAGTCCCGTTGTTGATCCTTCGGAACAGCTCGCTGCAATCTCCGGCAGGGAGTAACCGACCAAGTGCAGAAACATCCGTGATTCCGGTGATTGTGACGGAGCTGGTCTTTACAAGCATCCTTCGATAACCTTCTCCGAGGACTGGCCCACTCCCTCTGTCGACTCGCACAGGGAATCGAAGGAATCGCGTGCTTGTGTACAATCCGACCTTTTGTAGACTCACAAGAAGTTCATTGCGAAGTGGTCCGAACAAATCTGAACTTTGAACTTGCAAAACCGTCTTCATCGCCACTTCGCGGGGCATTTATCCATTCTCTGGCGGATAGGGTCCTTCGGGAACTTGTGTTTGGAAATCCGTCCCGTGTCGTTAGTTTTTCATGGAAATCATTTCAACATTTGGAAATGATGCCTTTTTTTACCACGCGGTATGTTTATTTTCAAATTTTGACAGCAAATGCGTTCTTCATCTTCTTTGTTGTCTTCATGTTCGCGTCGAACATTTAGGTTTCATAAACATGGCCGTCGTGACAGAGGGCTGCGATTCTACGAATGAAAAAAAAACATTTTGAAATTTTCATGCTTCCATCGTTCACGGATGGGAGATACCTTTACAGAAAATCCACTACCACCGTTCTAACTCGCACAGCTTTAGAAAAAAAATCCCTCTGTTTACAAATATTTCATCTCACTTTTATCACACAAACAACCCCCGCACTCGCACCCACACAAGCAAACATTCACCCTCACGGGGAAAAATCTCACCACAACCAAACGCTATCAATTTCATGACAACAAATCGCCCTCGCAACGGAGCAGTGAGAGCCAACCTCTACTCTCTCACTTTCTCACTCTCCCCCTAAATGCGACTCGTGTTCCTGTGCAGGGAAAATCAATAAAAATTTCCCAACCCTCTCACCCCCTAACTCACTCACTCATACTGCAGTTCGCGATAAACTTCTCACGAGTGATTTTTCTTTCTTTCTCCTTCCAGAACCCATCGCGATGCAACTAACCACAAAAGGTAGCAGCGCCAACTAGGATCGCCGAGGAACCTCAACTAGCGCGGGGATCAAAAGTTATGAACACTTTGGAGGGGGTTTGATTTCTGCTTGAGGAGGAAGACGCGTGAGACGTGACACGTGGTTCCGTCATCGCGTTAGATGTTCTGGTCCAGAACTTTTGGGAGAGAACACAACTGAGAGTGCGAGAGAGAGAGACTGAGAACTGCATTTTGTGCAATTGCGCGCACGACGGTGCACTCCTCGCGAAGAGTGCATCCCCTGGTCCACAAACGCCGCTGGGACGACGTGGGGAGGAGGTTAAGGGAAGGGTTGCCAACCCATTTTTTTTGTTGCTGCTGTTGTTGCCTAGCCTAGGAATTGAGCCGGAGCCAAAATGCTCTCCTACATGCTACCAGTTGAGGAAAAATCGCCCTCAGTGACGGCGGCCAGTGCTGCGGCGGCCGCGGCGCGAAATCTAAGCTTAAATCTGAACAATCCGGCCAATCCGGGTTCCGGCTCGGGTGGTTCCTCGTCCAAGCAGTTCAAGGACACGAACGGCAGTGTTGCCAGTAACGGTGCGAACGGGCGCAGTTCCGTGACGACGTCATCTTCCGGCAAGGTCATCAAGTCGGCCATCAAAACAAACCATCGGTATCAGCTGGTGTCCTCCAGTTCGTCGTCGGTGGAGGAAAACGGCGGTGGTTCCGGTTCCGCGGCGGGATCCGCCAACGGGAAGAAAAAGTTTGTCAAGCGTAACGGCGCGGAAGAACCGGTGCGTAACGGGGGTAACGGGGTCAGTGTCGCCGCGGATGATCTGAGTGATGAGCACACCAGCCTGCTTGGATCCGGAAGTTCCAAGAGTGTCAAGAGTGATAAAAATTTCAACAACCTGATCGTGGTCAACGGGAATGTCAACGGCGGTGGCAAGCTCGCGAGTGTGTTGAAGAAGAATGGTTCCGGGCACGGTTCCGGAACCACCACCGCCACCACAGTTGTAAACGGGGATGGTCCGCTGAAGGTGGTCACGACCACCAACGGTTACAGTGCGGTCCGCAGTTGTGAGCATGACGAAGACGACGACGACGTCGGCGAACCGGAAGAGGAAGACTATCCGGAAGAAGACGAAGAGTACGACCTGGTCGCGGCCAACAACCGGAAGAATACGAGCGGAATAATCACCGCCAAAATGAGCACCAGTGCCAGTGTGACGCGTAGCTTGAACGGAATAAACGGGAATTCCGGGGCCGGGGTACCGCAGCCCCAGCCCCAGTCCTCGGTGGAAACGCCGAGCAGTGGGATTATCGTGGACACCAGCGATGCCGACTCGGAACAGACGGCCGTCAGTGGTGTTAGTGGAAGTGGTGGCGGAGGTGGAGGAAAGAAGGTCAAGATGAACAAGCTTGGCGGCAGCAAGAATGTGACACTCAAGAGGTGAGTCCTTGGGCTTGAGGAAGGGGGTTGGAACGGTGCCAAAACAGTGTGTAGCGTTGAAGGGGAGGGGGGGTTCTTTGGTGTAGCTTGTAAAGAGCGCTAAAGGCAGCTGAAGGAATATTTATAGTTGGGTTTTCGGGGTGACAGAGTGAGAATGTGAGAGCTGGGACAGCAAAGGACAAGTTGAATAGTGCAGAGGATTATTATTGCTGGACTTGCGTCATTTTTGCATGAAAGGGTTCTTTATTAATATCGCTTCTCTGTTTTTTTTTGTTAAAGTCGTGTTTTAAAATGTCAAACCAACGAGGTGTAACTGTACTGCTATTTGAATTAATTTCGTTTATCTATTTCCAACGAATCAGCCGTGCGTCAAACTTAACGCAGTAGGCCTTTATCAAGCTTCTTGAAGGTGAAAATAATTATCATCAAGGAATCTTTACAATTTTGACGCATTAATTAATGTGAACGATGCGGCGATGCTGCCCTCCAGAAACACTTCAAATGATCATTAAATTGGAAAATAGCATCTCTAAAACGGACTTCAACTTTGAAGTTCATATTGACTAGAAGACTAAGAGACCTAAAGATTTGTAAGATTTGGAAGACTTAGAAGACTTGTTCGACATGGAAGACTAGGGAGACTTTGAAGACTTGGACGACTTAGAAATTCAAGTGAACACCATTGTACCCGGCATGACCTCTGTTGAACTTTTCAATCCCAGAGGTTTGAACCCTTCTAGGCAACAATTCCCGGCAAACACAGACATTCAAAAAAGAAGAAGAAAGATTTCACCATTATCGATAAAACATAAACAAAAACCTGTGCACCATCACGCTCACACCTGCCGGTTGCAAAACGACATGTGGATTCGCCAGACGTGTTGTTGTTTTAAAGTTTTTTGTTTGGTTTCCAAGCGCATCATCCTCCTCCTCACAGTCATCGTCGGCAATTGTATGAATTCATTCTGACAGCCGGCATGTTATGACTCACGAAAAATAACAACAACAACAAACACCTCTCAAGAGACTGGTACCTAAGGTGGCCACATGTTGTTCAATTACTTTGCATTGTATTAATTTGAATATTGTTATTTGTATGCGGAAAAGGGCCTTTCCAACACTTCCCTTTTCGTGGTTATGTAATCGTAATAGGGCCATTCAGCATGGGGACTGTCAGTGCTAATCGAGCCATTCGTCGACGTCTCCGGTTGGTTTTCCGGTTCGTCAGAAGTGGTTTGGAGATTAGAACAGCAAAATTATAGGGAAAGCCCTCTTAAGATTAATTTAGAAAATTAATTCCGAAATGGCAAACCCTATTATACCAGCTTTGATTCCTCGTTAAACGTCAAAAAGTCCCAAAAAAGAAAGAAAGAAAGACATTTCCATAAAATGTTATTCGTTTGGCAAGTGTGTTCGAAATCAGATATCGCGCGCCCCCTTCGCTTCCAAGGGCAAACTTGCGAGGGGTGCAAAAATGCAGTGTTTTGGTCACGTTCCTCCCTAGTGCGACGAGGGGTGCGCCGCCACAACAATGCAGAATTAATTAGCTGTCGAAAGATTGGCCACGTCCACGAAAGAAGAGGGCGCGTCCCTAGTTTCGATGGGGAGTGCCAATCGAAAGGTCAAGACAAGTTGTTGTGAAAAATCGATTTTTATGTGATGAAAATGTCAGTTTTGAATCAAATTCAAACAAAAATATACAGAATTTCTGAGAAAAATCCCTGACATTAATTCCGTGAATAACCTACTTGTTCCCCCTTTCCATGAGAAAAACAAACAATTAACACCTTAAGTGACACCGCCTCACTTCACACGGCTTTCCATACAATTTAAAAACCCGTCAAGTGGCTAATGAGCTGGAGATTCCTGCGCTAAAACCTGACACTTCTGGGCTGCACCACTTCATTAGTGCAACACTTTGTCAAAGTGACAGATCTAACAAGTGGCGACCTCTTCTTGGTTTGCTTCTGTCTCCCGCACACACCTTCACCGTAATACCCCCTTGATTCCAAAATCCAAAATAAAGAAAAAAAAAAAATAAACCGAGGGAGTAAAATTCCTCCTGGATCCCGTTGCACTTTTGACACTTCTTGAAGAAATGGTCTCTCGACTCAAATCTTCGCGGCGATCGTCCGTCGCAGTAGGCGAGTGTATTTTTACCCGCAGTGTTGCGGTGTGACTTTTGTTTGTTTACTTTTTCGCTCGCCTTTCGGAATCCCGCACCGCACGTCTGGCGAAAATATCTCAAGAGTGTCACTTGGATGCACTCTTGGCGAAGAAGAGGCTGCAACGGCGTGGAATTATTTAATCTTGGTCTTGGAAACAGAGCCGAGGTTTTTGGATGGCCCTGTCAGGGCCGGATTCTAGAAAAGTATTTAATTTTAAACAAATTAAGTCAAACAATCTCATTTTCAAAAATGCTTCCAATTAATTTAAAACTGAAAAGTTAAAAGAAAGAAGAAACTTTAGATAACATTTTCAAAACAACCTATCCATCATGGGTTTTCTTTGCAGAACTGGACCTTTTGAAAATTTTATCTAGAACTAAAAAACTTAGAAACTAAGAAACTAAGAAACTAAGAAACTAAGAAACTAAGAAACTAAGAAACTAAGAAACTAAGAAACTAAGAAACTAAGAAACTAAGAAACTAAGAAACTAAGAAACTAAGAAACTAAGAAACTAAGAAACTAAGAAACTAAGAAACTAAGAAACTAAGAAACTAAGAAACTAAGAAACTAAGAAACTAAGAAACTAAGAAACTAAGAAACTAAGAAACTAAGAAACTAAGAAACTAAGAAACTAAGAAACTAAGAAACTAAGAAACTACGAAACTAAGAAACTAAGAAACTAAGAAACTAAGAAACTAAGAAACTAAGAAACTAAGAAACTAAGAAACTAAGAAACTAAGAAACTAAGAAACTAAGAAACTAAGAAACTAAGAAACTAAGAAACTAAGAAACTAAGAAACTAAGAAACTAAGAAACTAAGAAACTAAGAAACTAAGAAACTAAGAAACTAAGAAACTAAGAAACTAAGAAACTAAGAAACTAAGAAACTAAGAAACTAAGAAACTAAGAAACTAAGAAACTAAGAAACTAAGAAACTAAGAAACTAAGAAACTAAGAAACTAAGAAACTAAGAAACTAAGAAACTAAGAAACTAAGAAACTAAGAAACTAAGAAACTAAGAAACTAAGAAACTAAGAAACTAAGAAACTAAGAAACTAAGAAACTAAGAAACTAAGAAACTAAGAAACTAAGAAACTAAGAAACTAAGAAACTAAGAAACTAAGAAACTAAGAAACTAAGAAACAACAATTTTAAAAATTCCAAAATTATTTAAAAAAATATCACAAGATTCGTTCCCTTGCAGGGTTCGAGAACTTGCATGCACTTTCGTTTAATTTTTGATCGCGTGTGTGTGTGAGCGAACGCGTGTGCTCTCGTGTGCCAGTCTGTTTTTGGGTGAATGACACTTGCCGTAATGCGCGGAATCTCGCGCTGCTCTCCGGGATTGTTTTTGTTTTGTTTTGCCCCGACGCCAGGAATGTCACTTGACAGGCAAAGTATGGGAGAAAATTCGCCTTAATTAGGATTGGTTTAATGTGATTGTAAGCATCTGTCTTCATGTTCTGTGACATTTGAAGGAATTTTGAGTCGAGTCGAAATTGACGGTTTTGATCAACAAAAAAGGTTTGCTGAAATAGTCTAGTCGATTGCGGCGCTTAGCCCAATCCAAGCGCCTAGGTTCAGTTCCTACTAATTTTACAGGTTTTTTTTCTGTTCTTGCTCATATTTTTTTCTGCTCATTATCACCAATCAAATCCTAACACTTCATCGTCAAAACAACGCCACTCATCAATATTCATGCTGAGATTTAAACAGCGATAAAAACACAAATACAAAGCTTAAAAGTGGCATTTATGCAAATCCAACTCCAGCCTCGAATTAAGTCTTTCACTGCCTCTCTGAATCTATTATCAGTGTCATCTGTGTGCAGTCACCCTCTCTGGTCTGTGCCTGTCCGTCCATCCGGCATGTGATTCCTTTCTCTGATGGTTAGTTAAGCGGCTAGTTAAGGCAAGGCAGGCATGGGAATGCCAGATCCATCACCCAAGAAATCAAGGAGGAACTTTGAGCCCGCGAGGCAAACAACTTCAAGCCATCAGACAAAACGGTAATTAAAATTATCGCGTGCAGCAGAAGCTGCGACTTAACTCGGAGTTGCGACTGATCAGTGGGTTTTGAACAGACGTCAAGTAACAATAATCATTTTCCGGCTTCAGGTTGGCATCGTGGCATCTGTCTAGTCTTGGAGGACATTGACGAAGGCGGAAAAAAGCAATGTTTAGGAGGAAATTGCCAACTGTTTGTGGTGGTTAGGTATTTATTGCAAAAGATCAGGAGGTTGAGCGAGATGGCTGCAATCTTGATGTTTTATAACTTATAAAGCTGAAAGTTATAATGAAAAAGATACGATGGCACTTTCTAGAACGCATTTTGAAGATCTCAATTGTTAAATTGCAAAACAAGTTTGCTATTGAAGAAATCTTTCAATAAACAACACTTTACAATTTAATGTAATGGCTATAATAATTGTTTCAACCATGATTTGTTTATGTACATTTATAAACATTTTATTAAGAATAAGTAATCATATTTCCAAATTAACTTTGAACATTATTCGAGCCTATGTTCGAGCCATTTTTCATAGCCAGGTCACACAATGCCCATTAGGGTGGTCCAAATCTTGATTCCCCTGACGCTACCCCTGAAATCAATGTTTAATTCTTTATTCACTAAATTACAAAATTGTTTAAACAAATTTTAAATACATCTGAACACGGGAATCTCTTGATCTTAGCCCATAAAAAAATTATATTGAAAATAATCTTTAAACTGTTTGGAGAAAGCAGCTGTTTCAGTTTCAGTTTTTTTTATCTGCAGAGATCTCAGTAGTCGATACTTACCAATTCTGGAATGTACGATCCTAATAAAATTTAGAACAACTTTCTTCAAGACACCATATTTTAAGGATTTTTTTTCACAAGGTTATTAGCTTTCCTAATTTCCATGTAAAATTTCCATAAAAGTTTCTTTTTCAGTGAAAACGTTTGTGTTTTACTGTGTTTCTCCAAAATTTCAGCTTAGAGATGTGCAAATTAAATTGATTGGGTCAAAGGAACCATCAGCAAATTGCTTCATTTTAGAAAAAAATGCAACTAAATATTTGTATAACTTATTTATTTGTTTGTTTATTTGTTTTTATTGAAATAGAGTTATCTAAGCCCGATCTCACGCACACTAGCTTACCATTTGTTTTTGCTGGCGACCACAAATTTTAACCTAAAAATCCATCGTGTAACGTCATGATTCGAAATCCGGACACTTAGTAGCATATCATTTTCGTAATAGCTGGCAAAAATTCATGTTATAAGTTGGAAATGAAGAATTATCGTCAGGATGTAGTATTAATACTCAGTTTTAAGAGAATGCATGCAAAATATGTCTTTTCTAACAATTTTTGATCTGAATTTGAAAATTAAAATGACTTGTTGTGCTTCGAATCCCGGACACTGACAAAAGCTGATTCGAAATCCGGACACTTTTGCTTCGAATTCCGGACACTCGATTTTGCTAATGAATCGCACAAATTTGGACTGAAATGTTAGTGAATGGCATTCTTTAAGTCTCAAATAAGCTGTTAACATCAAAACAATCGATATTTTATATAAAAATTTGCTAGAATTTAATAAAATCAAAACCATAAATTTCTGCTTTGCTTTCCCGGTGCTTCGGACACCTTTGAAATATTTCACGTGAAATGTTTCGCATTTGTGGTAATCTTATAATTTTATTTTATTTATTTGTGTTGACATTATCTACAGCGTTCAAACAAACTTTAAATGAAAGTTTATGTTAGAATTCATCAAATAACACAGTTTTGACATTCATAATGCGAACTTATATTCAAATAATTGATAAAACAAGATGAGGTGTCCGGGTTTCGAAGCGTCCGGGAATTCGAATCATGACGTTACGTACACGCAATACATGCGCACGTAGATAACTCTATACAAGTAAACATTCATAAAAATCTTTTTTTTCTGTTGCTACCAAGACTAATCTTGTAGCTCGAATCAAACATTTTAAGCATTTGAGTGATTTTCTAAACAGACTTATGGGAAATTGGACGAGCTTTCCGGTAATTTTTTTTTTCGAGGCTGAAAAATCAAGTCTGTCTTATAGAAATTGTCAAAAACCATCAAAAAACCATTTTTTTTTCAACATTTTTATTTTTAAAACCGCTGTAACTTCACAAGGATTGGACTTAGGACAATGGTCAATATGGAGACTTTTATGTAGTTGTCTGGAAAATCGACTCTCGTGTTCGGTTTTTGAAAAATTTGACGTTTAGAGTACTTTTGAAAAAAACAGTTTGGGTAAATGATTTTTGTATTCTTTCAGGAAAGTTGCTCCATCCTGCATTTTTCGTGAGTCTTTTTGTTACATCTTAGGTTATTTACACAAAAATTTAGAACGAAAAAAAATCGTGGGCTTACCTTCAAATTTGACTTTTAAACTTAAAAATCTCATAAAAGTGGAGTGTTTTTTTCTTTCAGTGTTTTTTTTTCGGAAAGCCCGTCAAATTTCCTACAAGTTTGTCTTTGGCCACTTTTTGATACGATGCAACGGCTTCGAGATACAGCTATATTTAAATTACGAAATAGAAACATATTTAAAACACTTTAGACCCTTCTCAAATGTCATTATCGAGTAAAACTGGCTCCATATAAACAAAAAAACGCTTGTAGGATAACATTCTTTCATTGAAATCGGAGAGGGTCGAGAAAAAAGTACCCAAAAAATTCCTGTTTTGGGTTGGAATTGCTAATATACATTATAATCTATTGAACCATTCTCTACGAAATCGGTCTTTTTTTAAGAATATTAATTTTTGTATTTTTTAATCCGACTGAAACTTTTTTGGTGCCTTCGGTATGCCCAAAGAAGCCATTTTGCATCATTAGTTCGTTCAAATAATTTTACATACAAATTTGGCAGCTGTCCATACAAAAATGATGTATGAAAATTCAAAAATCTGTATCTTTTGAAGGATTTTTTTTGTGTCTTCGCAAAGTTGTAGGTATGGGTATGAACCACACTGAAAAAAAATGTACACGGTAAAAATTTTTTGGTAATTTTTTATTTAACTTTTCGTCACTAAAACTTGATCTGCAAAAAACACTATTTTTTTTATATGTTTTAGAGGACATCAAATGCCAACTTTTCAGAAATTTCCAGGTGTAAAAAATGTTTGACCGAGTTTTGAATTTTTAATCAACACTGATTTTTTTTTCAAAAAATCGAAATATTGGTCGCAAACAATTTTCAACATAATTTTTCGATGTAAAATCAAATTTGCAATCAAAAATTATTTTAGTGAAATTTTGATAAAGTGCACCGTTTTTAAGTTAAATCCATTTTTAGGTGACTTTTTTGAAAATAGTTGCGGTTTTTCATTTTTTTTTAAATTAGTGCACATGTTTGCCCACCTTTGAAAAGATATTTTTGAAAAGCTGAGAAAATTCTCTATATTTTGCATTTTTAAACTTTGTTGATACGACTCTTCGTTGCTGAGATATTGCCATGCAAAGGTTTAAAAACAGGAAAATTGATGTTTTCTAAGTCCCACCCAAACAACACACTATTTTCTAATGTCGATATCTCAGATTAAAAGGGCGTAATATTGAATGTTTGGCCCTTTTGAAATGTTAGTCTTGTTTTAAAAAATTGAAAATATTTTTTTTCGGAACGATCGGAAAATTTCACGAATGTTTCATATTTTAACATTGAAAATCGGACCATAAGTTGCTGAAATATCGACATTCAAAAATGGTGTGTTGTTTGGGTGGGACTTAGAAAACATCAATTTTCCTGTTTTTAAACCTTTGCATGGCAATATCTCAGCAACTTAGGGTCGTTTCAACAAAGTTCAATGGTGCAAAATATGGAGAATTTACTCAGCTTTTCAAAAATATTTTTTTCAAAAGTTGGCAAACATGTGCACTAATTTAAAAAAATCAAAAACTTCGACTATTTTCAAAAAAGTTACTTAAAAATGGATTTAACTTGAAAACGGTGCACTTTATCAAAATTTAACTGGAGTACTTTTTGATTGCAAATTTGATTCTACATCGATAAATGAAGTTGAAAATTATTTGCGACCAATTTTTCGATTTTCTGAAAAAATCAGTATTGTATATTATTATAGTTTAGTATATTATTCAAAAATTCGTAACTCGCTCAAAGATTTTTTGCACAACCTGGAAATTTCTGAAAAGTTGGCATTTAATGTTCTCTAAAACATATCATAAAACAAAAAAAAATAAAAATAGTGTTTTTATGGAAATCAAGTTTTAGTAACAAAAAGTTTAATAAAAAATCACCAAAAAATTTTTTACCGTGTATAATTTTTTTCCAGTGTAGTCCATATCCATACCTACAACATTGCCGAAGACACCAAATCGATCAAAAAATTCCTTCAAAAGATACAGATTTTTGAATTTTCATACATTATTTTTGTATGGCCAGCTGCCAAATTTGTATGGAAAATTATATGGACAAACTATTGATGCAAAATGGCTTCTTTTACAAAAAAAAATCGAATGACCGAAATCTGAGAGAACTGCTCATATATAATTTATCTGTATTGAAAGAATGCATTTTTCAAATGATTTTCTATCTTTGGCAAAGTTTTATATACAGCACGGTGACAAGTCTTTTTTATATATTTTAGTTTTTTTCATTTTTCATAAAATTAGTTAGAAACAAGAAATATGTATGTCAAGTATGAGATTCTTATATAAAATATTCTGACAAACAACTTTGTCAAAGACCACAATTTACAGAAGATGTTTTTGTATTAAAAGATTTTGATAATACCTTATTTCCAGATAACCTTTAAACTCAAACTCATTCAACGACCATTACATTGCAACATTTGATGTTCACCGGTCTTGGGCTATCCGTTTCTTCCGTTGTTGTCAATTCCGTTAATTCGATTAGATCAACGCACGGCACGCGCTTTCTCCACATGCCAGCAGCAGCAGCAGCAGCTGCTGGCCACATACTTCATTTCATATGATATGTGGCAGAGTCTAGTGCTGGCTGAACATAACTGCTTTTTCTCCGACGGTCACCACAGGCCGTAATTAAATCACTGCGCTCTGCCAAGATGCGACGGAATTAAATGCCTTCCGAACGGAATCTGCGAGAGAGAAAGGGCTCCCCCTGCTGGGACTCCGGGGCAGATTCCTTCTCCGGATGACGATGACGGACCAGCTCATCAACTCTGTCGCTCAAAGTAGGATGATTGAAAGATTGACGACGGCCCCCCAGATGAAAGCCGCCTGATTTTGACCTCTGCGAATTAACCCTCAGGTGCCGTTTTGCTACTTCTTGCAATTTTAGGTTTTTAGTATGAGGCTTGTTGAGGGTTAACCTCTGCTGTGGGGGGACAAAACAAGCGCCCAGGGAATTCACCTGTGGACTTGTGGGCCACTTGGGGGTCATGCTGGTTCCTCGTTGATGTCCAAACAATTACCGCTTGTTTCGATTTGATTGAGCACCATGCTGGGGGGATCGAGTAAAGTAGCTGAGTCGCAGTTTGGTGGTGATTTTACAGCTATTTTACAGATTTCGATTTCCTCTGAACATTTTTGTGAATATTTCAGAAATTTAATTTAAAAAAATTAAGTAAAAATTGCGTGAAGTTTAACCACGAATAGTAACAACCTCTCAGTATCTCCACAACAATTCAGCTGTTTAGTGCCCGGCTGACCTATTTCAACTTTGTGCAATTGCTCAAATCATTCGAAATTAGTTCATCTTCTCTGCGCGCACCACACCTCCTCCCCCTTCTGGAGATTCGTGCCCCAGCAGCAGTAACTGCGAGTAAAAGGCCAAAAACATCAAACCCGTGTGTGTTCCGTTCGGTTCGCGCTCAAACAGATGTTTGCATATTCGTACATGCTGAAGCAGAACGTGTAGGGTAGAGTAGTCATCAATGAGACACGGGGAACAATGATAAAATGGCTCTCACAAGTCGTAGTTTCAACCAATCAGGCTCATATTTGGAGGAAAGGTGTGTCTACTGGATACACGTCTGCCATATTAGTGGCTTTGGTTATGGTCGCTCCCTTGAAAAGTTATTCATAAATGTTTGATTCTGGGGTGTAAAAGTAAATTATGGACAAAAAATACTTTTTCGCACGTAGGCTGCCATTTACACCAAAACTTATATTTCTTCAAATTTCTTTCGACGTTCCATAGGGATTGAGTTGGGCTACAATGTCCTTTCATTAGATTTGACCAAAATTTAGAATATACTCAGAATCCAGGGCTGTCTCATTGTTCCCCACTCATGTTAGCCAATGGGTAACAATGAGACACTTTGATTTTTCTTCATTAAACATTTCAAAATCCATGTAAATCTTTCAAAACATGATTTAAAAGTGATTTTTGGCATATTTATAGAGTTTTAACTTCATTTAACCAGACATACAAAGTTATTTGGTATAAATATATGGATTTTACAAAATTTAAATACTTTTTAGTATAACTTTTGTTAATAAAAGTTTCATGTTGGCAAAATTGCTCTAAAATGTTCAAGGCAAGTCACCTGTAATGGAACAATACAAAAACATGATGTTTTAATAGAAAAGTATTGATTTTCGTAGAGTGTCTCATTGTTCCCCAGCTGTCTCATTGTTCCTGCCAAGTGCGTCTACAATGAGGCAGTTGAATAACTCTGGCTGTAGATGTCGGATCGATCTCATATTTTGGTCAATGTTTGAACACACTAAAAGAAATAAAATGCAACAAAAAGCTCATTAAAACATGCTGATGAAAAAATTAGAAAAATCGTTGAAAGTTGAAAACCAAAAGTGTCTCATTGATGACTACCCTACCCTACAATCTATTTATTTAGCGTTTTTTTACTTTTTTTTTTTGCTGCCGTTGAGGCCTCTGCCCAGTTCAGCGCAACAATTACCGCGAATAACACAGAAAACGTTCACGCGGCGAGGCATTCTTCTTGATCAGGGAGCAGGGCTGCCAGATTCACTTGTTGACATAAATTAAATTGAATGATTACAAAACCAAGCAAAAGAAGGAAAAATTTCCGTCATCAAGAGAAAACAAGTAAATAATTATTAAAAAAAATAATTTTAGCCTAACATTTTCCTTTAAACTGGCAACCCTGGCCCAACCATAGAGTGTCGACCAGTTCGAACTCGTTAGAGATGCAGAAATAACCTAGAAAACAACGGGCCGCGCGAATCCTGGCCGATGTTGATGATTATTGGCGATGATGGCTGTGATGATGATGAAGCTCTTCTGCCCGGTCGGCCAGCCAGCGAGCTAGTGGCGACGACGGTGTGGTCTCGTCGGGGGAGAAAAAATATATGCAAAGATTGACGCAAAACGGCGCAGTTTTTTCACCTTCCAGCGTGGTGGCGTTTCCGCCGTTTTACCCTCCTACTTCGCCGACATCCATTTTTTAAAGGGGAAGCATTTTCATGGGGAGAAAACCTTCCATGCAACTTTCTTTGGGGATAGTGTACTTTCTTTACAATTTCATTTTGATTGGTTATTTTTTATATTCGGTAAAACATTCCGCAAAAAAATCCTGAATATTTTTTTTTTTGTAATTTTTTATTTGTTCAATATGTCCGTTGAAAAAAATTACCCATTTTTTGTGCAATTTTTTGAAAACTCAAGATTGATCAACTCTACCCCCTTCGTTTTTTTTTTTCATTTTTTTGATAAATGTGTTTTAGTAGATAAAAAGTGCCAACTTTTGAGCTACCCAGATTTTTAAGCTAAGATGGCGTTACGAATGAAACGCCCCGAATTTCAAAATTGCGTTGTGGAATCAACATTGGGAAATAAGTGTGGCTGTCATGCCATGGCGCACTTTTTTTTGTAATGTTGGTACCTATGCGTGACTTTGACATTTAGGGCGTGCACCATTCGTAACGCCAATTTCGTTTAAAAATCTGAATAGGGTATGACGCACGTTTTGTTTTTGTTCAAGCATGATTTTTTGCAAATAAATTGTATTTGGGAATGTATCAAAATTGGATGTGCGACAAAAGGTCGAATGGACAAATAATCGAATGCCAAAAGATCAAAAGAACAAAACATGGAAAGAACAAAAGGTTACATTTCTAACATAGAAAACATGTATTTAAAAACATGCAGAAAAATTGACTTCTAAAATATCTGTGTAAAATTTATTTTTTCGCAAGCATACCCGTTTTTTTAATGAGTTTTTCCAATCTTTCAATAATGAGCAGTTTTTAAAAAAAATATAACAAGCCATAGTTTCAACATTTCAACAAAAAAAGTGTTTTAAAATGCATTTTGCACTAGTTCAGTTGTTTTGCAATTATCATTTTTCAAAAAATCTAAGATTTGACAAAAATAAAAAATAGACGATAAAAAAAGTGTTAACTGTACTGCCGTTCTACGCATAATTGTCCCATATTCAAAAAAGGGCAACAAAGATAAACGCGATTGAAATTTTTCGATCGATTTCTGTGTTTCTACGCATTTTTGTTCCGTGGGTCCCTATTCGCCCTACACCCACAGTAGAAAGCCGAGAGCATGGTTCTACCAAAATAAAATGTAAGAATAAATCTCTCGCGGCTGAACCACCACGAAATTGTGTTCATTTGTTCATGGAAACAGTTCAACCCATTGAGTGGCTTATATTCAGCAATTCCCCACGAAAACAGCATGATTCGAATAAAAAGTTCTCCGACCGGGCTCAAAATTTTTCCGGGGGTTCCTTGGCCGAAATAATTAGACCCGTATTTTTTGTTTGGCTGTTAGGGTGACCTACGCCGTGTTAGGGTGGTCCAAAAAATTGCCATTTTCGTCGATTTTCGTAAAGATCACTTTTTTCAAAAATCTCCGCGCCATTTCATCCGATTTCAACTGTCCTAGACGCAGAAGAAAGGTGATTAGTTTGACTATTTGGGAAAAATAGTAAGAAGTTTCAAAAATAAGCATAAGCATAAGCATAAGCATAAGCATAAGCATAGGTGCCCACCCGCAGTTGCTACTCCGTTATTGACCAGGACCTCCAGAAGTTACATCCACGAGCCGTGGAAGATAAGTGGGTGCTATCTTTCCTCGCTTCGCAACTTCTCAAAGGCCCCTATCATGCTGATCAATACCGGCGCCGGCCACGACCAGTGGTAGGGTCACGGGGAAGTGGATGGGAATGTTAGTCCGATACTTGAGTGATAGAGACCGCCCAATCGACTGCTTCTCCGACAAAGTATCACATGAGTTTTGAGGGGGTTAGTAGATGGGTATGAGGTCAGGATTCACGAGTGGCAGTGATGTGACCATGAGCATTTTGTTTATCGGTTGAAATTTTAAATTTTAGGCAGCCGGCTGCGGAAAGATAAATAATTGATTATTTAAAAAGTTTGTTTTAATCGAACGCGTGCCAACCGAGCGGTAGTGCTATGGGCTGGACTTATCAGTATATTTTTACTGTTGGTACAATTAAGATAACGCGAGCAAATGTCAAAAATAGTAGATGAGTTAATACTAAAGCTGCCAGTTGGAATAAATTATTACGATCAACGAATATAAACGAAAAGAAAACAGGACACCACGTAACCGATTGTAATGAAATTAAAACAATAACTTAAACGAACTTAACCGGCGGCGTGCCTTCCTATCAACGATGATAAAAGAAGGACTTATAAATTTAAAATATAAAAAGACTCCAAAAAATACGTTGCATAGTAACCGCGAAGTCCCGCTACTCACAATCGAACCCGAAAGATAGCTATCTAGAATTTTAAATATAGTATTAATTCGACCGCGATCCTCCAGAAATTCTTCGTCGGCGTGCCTTCCGATCAACGGTGATGTAAGAAGGGCTTTATTCATTAAAATGATTTTATATCATAAGCCTTAAAACATATTCGTCGGCGTGCCTTCCGATCATCGATGATATAGAAACGACTTAATCCAGCAATACGACTTGCTTGTCTCGAAAAAAAAGAATTCGGATCGTTTCTATCGAAAACTATGTAAAGAGAACAAAAATAAACTCATTGGCCAACGAACGCGCGAACTAAAAATAAAGAAAAAAGAAGAAGAAGAAGAAGAAGACCAATCACCCCATGCACACAAACAACGACACAAAAGAGATGAAAACAACACGAATCAGAAGAAATCCAATCACCCCATGTACACAAATAACGACACAAAAGAGACGGAAAATAACCCGAAAAAAAAAACAGGACTGCGCGTCCACACAGGCACCGCACTACTGATGCCATTATTTAATTATAATGACCAATCACCCCATGCACTCGAACAGCGACATAAAAGAGACGGAAAATGACACGAAAAAACAGGACTGCGCGTCCACACAGGCACCGCACTACTGATGCCATTATTTAATTATAATGACCAATCACCCCATGCACTCGAACAGCGACATAAAAGAGACGGAAAATAACACGAAAAAACAGGACTGAGCGTCCACACAGGCACCGCACTACTGATGCCATTATTTAATTATAATGACCAATCACCCCATGCACTCGAACAGTGACATAAAAGAGACGGAAAATAACACGAAAAAACAGGACTGCGCGTCCACACAGGCACCGCACTACTGATGCCATTATTTATTTATAATGACCAATCACCCCATGCACTCGAACAGCGACATAAAAGAGACGGAAAATAACACGAAAAAACAGGACTGAGCGTCCACACAGGCACCGCACTACTGATGCCATTATTTAATTATAATGACCAATCACCCCATGCACTCGAACAGCGACACAAAAGAGACGAAAAATAACACGAAAAAACAGGACTGAGCGTCCACACAGGCACTGCACTACTGATGCCATTATTTATTTATAATGACCAATCACCCCATGCACTCGAACAGCGACATAAAAGAGACGGAAAATAACCCGAAAAAAAAACAGGACTGCGCGTCCACACAGGCACCGCACTACTGATGCCATTATTTAATTATAATGACCAATCACCCCATGCACTCGAACAGCGACATAAAAGAGACGGAAAATAACACGAAAAAACAGGACTGCGCGTCCACACAGGCACCGCACTACTGATGCCATTATTTAATTATAATGACCAATCACCCCATGCACTCGAACAGCGACACAAAAGAGACGAAAAATAACACGAAAAAACAGGACTGAGCGTCCACACAGGCACTGCACTACTGATGCCATTATTTATTTATAATGACCAATCACCCCATGCACTCGAACAGCGACATAAAAGAGACGGAAAATAACCCGAAAAAAAAAACAGAACTGCGCGTCCACACAGGCACCGCACTACTGATGCCATTATTTAATTATAATGACCAATCACCCCATGCACTCGAACAGCGACATAAAAGAGACGGAAAATAACACGAAAAAACAGGACTGCGCGTCCACACAGGCACCGCACTACTGATGCCATTATTTAATTATAATGACCAATCACCCCATGCACTCGAACAGCGACACAAAAGAGACGAAAAATAACACGAAAAAACAGGACTGAGCGTCCACACAGGCACTGCACTACTGATGCCATTATTTATTTATAATGACCAATCACCCCATGCACTCGAACAGCGACATAAAAGAGACGGAAAATAACCCGAAAAAAAAACAGAACTGCGCGTCCACACAGGCACCGCACTACTGATGCCATTATTTAATTATAATGACCAATCACCCCATGCACTCGAACAGCGACATAAAAGAGACGGAAAATAACACGAAAAAACAGGACTGCGCGTCCACACAGGCACCGCACTACTGATGCCATTATTTAATTATAATGACCAATCACCCCATGCACTCGAACAGCGACATAAAAGAGACGGAAAATAACACGAAAAAACAGGACTGCGCGTCCACACAGGCACCGCACTACTGATGCCATTATTTAATTATAATGACCAATCACCCCATGCACTCGAACAGCGACACAAAAGAGACGAAAAATAACACGAAAAAACAGGACTGAGCGTCCACACAGGCACTGCACTACTGATGCCATTATTTATTTATAATGACCAATCACCCCATGCACTCGAACAGCGACATAAAAGAGACGGAAAATAACCCGAAAAAAAAACAGGACTGCGCGTCCACACAGGCACCGCACTACTGATGCCATTATTTAATTATAATGACCAATCACCCCATGCACTCGAACAGCGACATAAAAGAGACGGAAAATAACACGAAAAAACAGGACTGAGCGTCCACACAGGCACCGCACTACTGATGCCATTATTTAATTATCAATAGTAAGAAGTTTCAAAAATCTAGCTAAACATTTGAAAAGGTCGTAGTTGCGTATTTCAATTACTAAAATTTTGGTACCCTAACATGTATAGGTCATCGCTAAAATTTTCAAGTTATCGCAGTTTTAGTGAAAAAAGTCGATTTTTTCCCGTTTTCGTCTTCTTCCCATTTTTGTGCGTGGCGCGTCGAAAAACCCCGTTTTTATTTTCAAAAAATCGTATCTCAGAGTATTGAAAACATAACTTCACCATTTTTTGATAAATTATGTAAAATTTTCCGAGGAATCCGATAAAAAAATTTCAGACATAGGCTCTTTGGTCCCACATTTTAAGATTTCATGCGAAATTTTCAAATGTTTAGCTAGATTTTTGAAACTTCTTACTATTTTTTCCACAAATAGCCAAACTAATCACCTTTCTTTTGCGTCTAGGACAGCTAAAATCGGATGAAATGGCGCGGCGATATGATTTTTTTGAAAAAAGTGGTTTTTGCGAAAATCGACGAAAATGGCCATTTTTTGGACCACCCTAACACGGCGTAGGTCACCCTAATAGCCAAACCAAAAAATATAGGTCTAATAGGGAGATGGCGTCGCTATTTTTAGACCACGTTTTCCACTTTTTCTCATCGAAACCGACTACTTTATCGACTTCGTTTTGCTGGGCGAGATAGGACGCCGTCTATTTTTAGACGATGACTCAGCACTTTTCCACTCTTGCACTTAAAAAAACCAGATGGCAGCACGATATAACGCCACGTCCCTATTATTTCGGCCAAGGAACCCCCAGAAAAATTTTGAGCCCGAACTTTTTTTCGAATCATGCTGTTTTCGTGGGGAATAGCTGTATTGCCAAAAGACCATCTCATAGTTATCGAGCTTTGGTGGCCGATACGGCAAAGGCGCGGTTCGATATGTCTAAAGTCTTGGGTTCGAGTCTCTATATCGGAACTTTTTTTGACAAAAGCTTTTAAAAATAGCATTGCGTGGCCGAATGGTTACGCTGTCCGCTTTGTAAGCGGATGAATCTGGGTTCGATTCTCATCTGCTCCAACCTTCCATCGGATGAGGAAGTAAAATGTCGGTCCCGGCCTTGATTGTTAGGCCGTTAAGTCATTCCAGGTGTAGGAGTCGTCTCCATGCCATAAGTACAAACAACACACCAAACCAAGCCTACTCCGGTGGAATCGCTGGCGGCGGTTGGACTCGCAATCCGAAGGTCGTCAGTTCAGGTTTGCCAAGCCTTCGGACTCCTAGGTTCGAGCAGAAACTTGCAATAGAGACCACAAAAGACCCGGGGGTCGTTAATGTGGATGGTTTGTTTTGTTTAAAAATATTTGTACCAGCCTAATATTTTGAGTTATTCCATTCTCTCAAACATATTTTGGGAGATTTTCACTTTTTTGAAAACAAACCCTTCTTTATGGTTGCAATATTTTTGTTTATTAACTTTTTTAAAAATGAGCAGTTATTAAAAAAAAGTCCGACTTCTAAATATTTTGCCAGTTTTTTTATTCTTTAGAAAGAAACGTTTCTTGATTGTTGTTTAAATTTTGTGCGTTTTTTCTCAAACATGTGCAGTTCTTTAAAAAAAGTCGTACCTGTAAAAACATTTGTGAGTTTTAAAATTCGAATCCTGTTTTATATTTTTGTTAGTTATTTTTATTCAAAAAAGTCCCCAGCCGTTTTTCAATACTTATGCGACGCAGAATGCATTTAAAACACAAATTTTAAAATAATATTTTCAACAATAACTTTCTCCTTTTGTCCCTTCAACGTTTTGTCCATTCGACGTTTTATCCACTTTCGAGCTTCTGGAATTCGACCTTTTGTCTATTCGATCTTATGTATGTGAACTTATGTGAATTTTTTTCAACTTTTTCAAAAAAAAATTTCAGATTATTTATATATTCAGATTATATTTCAATAGGTCATACTAATATAGATTAATCTCTTTTGAAATATAAGGCGCGATTTAAAATAAATTGATCATATATTTTCAAGGAGCCCAGAAAAAATTACTCAAAGGTGGACAAGGATGGACATTTTTTATAAACTAAAAATAGACGATTTCTAAAAATAATTCATCCTTTAAATGGCTATAACTCAAAAACGATTTAGAATTAAATATTAAATGCATACATTCAATACATTTAAAAAAAACTTTAAAAAAACCTGGGCAAAAACAAACAGCTGAAATGTTGGCACTTTTTGTCTACAAGTTAAAGTTGTAAGTTAAAAAAAAAAATGGGTTAAAGTTTGTCAAAATGGTTACCTTATTTAGAATGTACCTATTTTTTTTCTTCTTGATCCTAATCATAACCTACAACTTTGCCCTAGACACTAAATCGATCAGAAAATCCCTTCTCGAGATTCAGATTTTTGATGTTTTCAACTCACTTTTTTACGGTCAGCCCACAAATTTTGTATGGAGACATGTATGAAGAAACTAATGATGCAAAATGGCTTATTTGGACACACAGAATCGATGGACAACGTTTCATACAAATAAGAAAATACAATGAGAAGATTTGAGAAATTGTAGAGATTTTCTCAACTGCAGATTATTGTTAATTTTCTGTGAACATATAAACTTATTCCAATTTTAATAAAATATACAAAAAATATAACAATAAACCACCAATCTTCAAACCAGCTGCCAGCCGTAACACAACCCGTTGACCGGCGCACCATGGCCACGCGTCACTGACTCCATTAGTGATGAGTTTGAGGAGGTTGGTTTTGGCCCCGCGGTGGGGGCGTCAGCAGATTTGCAGTTTTCTGGCGCGCGCGTCCATTTGTCAAGTTCAGGGTAGCCGTCGCAAAAAAAACAGTATGATGGGCAGCAGGTTTTGGGGCCGATTTGGAAGGGGGGCAGAGATTTAGGTTAGGTTTTCACGCGAGGAAGACACGAACAAAACCGTTGCCAAAATGAGTGGAGATTTTCGGCGCAAGATTCGCGCCGCGAAATTTACTCTCCGTTTGACCTTCCTTGGGCCAAACTATTGCGCCGCACAAGTGATTTTATCACGGCTGCAGAGATGCATCAGCAAAGTGAAACCTCGACTCTAAAATTAAACTCGAATTGGAGGAACAGAAGAAAAAAGACAACATCACACAGCTGCAGCGCAATTTGGACAAATTCCTGTGCGCGCAAATTGCTGCAGTTGGCGACATCATCGCCGTTGTGACAACGCCCGTGTTTTGAAAAGGTTGAAACAATGCAAATTGCAGTCGTGCCACCCACTTTGTTGCGGCGGTGGCAGCACCCACCCACTCCTCCCACCTGTCGCCCAGAATTGAAAAGGGCTGGGCCACACCTTTGCCGGAGGTCTGAGCTAACCCTTGCGTCAAATTTGAGTTTTTTTTTTTTTGGAAATTGGCCCTATATACCGATTTAAAGCTTGTTTAGGGCTTCATGAAGCCCTACAACAAATTTATAGTGCTGTTTAAGGGCGTATTAGCATTTTGACCGTAGAAGCCAAGCCAAGGGTTACAATGTCACCGGTTGTCACTCTAATGGATCCAAAGAAGAAGACGAGACGATAACTGACAGCTAAGGAAATGACGCTCATCATCATCGTCGGCAACGTGTGTCTTGAAGAGCAATTTTGCATCAATCATAAGCAAGAAAAAAAAAGTAAGGAGTAAAAAGTGCATCGTCGTCGTGCAAATTGCATTAGACGATGGCGACGCCGAGTTACGACGAGAGGATCATTTGGCGAAATTGGAGCAACACTGCACACACACACCCGATGGGGCTCAATGGTCGATTTTAATTAATGTGATGTGACGGATGATGGGGCAAAATGGCGGAATTTTACCGGCCGATCGTACCCACTCAGCAGTGTGAGTTATGGCCGAGAAGCAGTAATGTGCAGCCGCGGAAAAAGTGGTTGTGCTGAAGTTATTAGTCATTAAGGGGATTCGCTTAATTTGAGGAAATTTCTGTTTAGTACTGGGCTGTGGCAGCGCGTGGCCGAATGGTTACGCTGTCCGCTTTGTAAGCGGATGATTCTGGGTTCGATTCCCATCTGCTACAACCTTCCATCGGATGAGAAAGTAAAATGTCGGTCCCGGCCTTGGTTGTTAGGCCGTTAAGTCATTCCAGGTGTAGGAGTTGTCTCCATGCCATAAGTACAAACAACACACCAAACCAAGCCTACTCCGGTGGAATCGCTGGCGGCGGTTGGACTCGCAATCCAAAGGTCGTCAGTTCAAACACTGGGGTGGAAGGTTCCTTGGAGTAAAAAAGGTTTGGGTGCTCTCCCCATTCAAGCCTTCGGACTCCTAGGTTCGAGCAGAAACTTGCAATAGAGACCACAAAAGACCCGGGGGTCGTTAATGTGGATGGTTTGATTTTTTGACTGGGCTGTACACGAAATGGCTAATTTAGTGCCAAGTTAGTGCTTATTTTGGCTTTCCAAAACATCGATAATATTATGCCCTTGCAGGAAATTTGATTGAAGTGTTATGTTGAATGGCTCTAAATTAGCATTTTAAATCAATTTAATGCCGTTGATAAGTGCTACCTTAATGCCGATATTTAATCTTAAAGATCTTTGGGATTTAGATTTGGCTCGTTTGAAGCAGTTATGATAAGCTTTATCAGATTATATTTTTTTCATAATTTCGTAGCCGGCTTCCAGATATTCATTTGGTGATCTAAACAAATGTACATAGTGGACTTCCAAATTAAAGCTTAGAGGCATTTTTAAGCTGTAATTTTATAAGATTTAAGCTAATTTATCAAAACATACTTCCATTCACTGATTTAAAAGGTCGAATCCCACCAAAAGTCCACAAAATTTGAATCGTTCGTCAATTTGATGATGATGAACCTTTCTTCACTTTCTACATAATGCGGTAAGAGCACCCCTTTCCAGCTGTGAGGAAAATCTATGCTCTTCTCCATACGTAGCAGGCACCAATTCAGGGCACACACACTCACAGGTAGGGATCCGAGAGGGAAAAGATGGCATTTTGATGATGATGGAGACGGATCGGCCCTCCGTCCACCGTCCCGGGGGTGAAACTGGGTCAATTCTCAATTTCATCTCACCCGGTGTGATGAAATTGGCGGCGTAACTTTCTAAAAAGGATCAAAATTACAAAAAAAGTTTGGCATTTTTTCTTAAAATTCAACACAGGATCTTTTGAAAAGTTAGTTCCGAAAAATCGTAAAACTACTCTTAATAACTCGGCCCTTTACAGCTTCACATTTGAAAAAAGAAAGAAAGTGAGAATGATTGCTGCATCTTTCCAACTTTCCGACGATCGTACTGAAAAAAGGGTTGAAGGTTGGGCATAATTAGGGAAAATTAAGACGGTTTAATTGCTCGCTCTCCCTTAAGGTAATGTGTGTGCTTTCAAATGCACCGAAAGACACGCCGGTTGTTTACGACTCTTGACATTGGGTCTTCACCCCAAAACGCATCGAATTCTTACGCAATTTCCACCTGTTTTGATTATGGGATTTCCCTTCGTTAGTGGAGGGAAATCACGGATTTTTATTTGTAAACAATTTTTGGAACAAGAAGTTAAAGTTTTCGAGCAGTCTTTTGGAAGTTTTCTCAGAATGCCAGATTTTTTACTAAATAATACTAGAATCTCCTTTGAGTTCAAATCTTATGGCAGTGTTGCCAACTGTGATGATTGGATTTTAATAATTTATATTACTTGGTTTTAAAATGTTTCATAAATTTTCCATAAGTGACGATATTTTGTGGCAGGGTTGCCATATCTTCAAAATATATGATTCATCGGCTTTTTTATGTTTCATTAAATTATTATCATCAATATGTTACACATCTAGCTATAAACAGATATTAAACATTAACACTTTTAACACTTATCAACGAACAGGATTGTCAGGATGACTCAGGATGCCAACCTCTACTCTATAGGAATTAATAAAAAAAAATCCATCGAAATCCACCCAAAATTTACGTTAATCTCTCACAAGAAACCCTTTCTAAACAAGACACCACACAACCCGTAAACTATCGCTGTGAAAGTCATCTTCGCTTCCCCCTCGAAAGAAAAACAAAATCTCCAAAACCACGCGCTGCTGAATCCCACAGAAAAACAAAGCAGCCAGACCAAACTGACTTGTCACTTTCTGTGCGGGTTTTAGAGTTGTGAAACGTAAATAAACACTCTAAATCTAATCTGCCCGGTTCGCTTTTCCTCCGGATTGCAAGCCAGAGACGGCACACGATGAAGCTGGAGTTTTGTTTTTGTTTTGCTTCGGAAGTGGTTGTGCGCCCTTTTTTCTCGTTTTAGAGCAGTGATTTAAGTTAACCCTGGTTCTGAACTTTTTTTTTGAAAATATTTAAATTTTCATGATTTGCAATATGAGTATCAAACAAAGCGACATTTTATATGCATTTTCACTTTATTAGAGTTTAGTTTTGCATATTACTAAAAATTTTGCATAGTTTTTTTGAAGATGCTAAAATTTTCATATTATGCAATATGGCTATCAAACGATGTGAAATGTGCATTTTTACTTTATCAGAGTTTGTTTTCGTGAAATTTTACAATATTTATAATTTTAATTTTTTGTAATATGATTTTGAAAGAATCAAAATTTTGTATGCATTTTTTTAAATACTCAAACTTTAACATTAATTATTTTCGATACTTATAATTATCACAAAATACCATATTGTTTTAATTCCGTACTTTTATTTAAGTTTGAATATTTTTGGAAAAAAAAATAGGATTTTGTGCTAAAATTTGACTTTATTACCAAGGTTGTTTATCGATAGAATTATCGTCGATAATATGATCGTCTAGCGAATACAATATCGTCGGGACGATAACGATAATTTATCGCTAACGTTCTCGTTATTCCGATAATTCTATCGGCGATAATTTTATCGACGGTAACAGACGATAACTTATATTTAATATATTTCTAAAATTGACTAAAAGTTATGTTGGATTTACATACTTCCTCTTAGTAATTTTTTTTTTGATAATACGGTAAGTTTCAAAGCATAAATACTAATAAAATCACAAAATTACTTATCTTTTAAAAGTTTTCAAAAATACCATATTTTCTCGAAAATACTAAAATTTTTAAGATTCGTAATATGGTTCTCAAACGATTCAAAATTTGGTATGCATTCTAACTGTTTTAGAGTTTTTTAAAAATGAAATTCTCAAATTTTCACAAAATTCCGTATTTTCTCGAAAAAACTCATTTTTTTATAACTCGCAAAACGGAAAACGGAATCGACGTAACACCTTATAATGTGGCCCTCTTAAACCTTGCGGTTTCGTCAACGGATCCACAGGCGTGTATCGTTCTTTTTGCGACAAGACTCCGCCTCCCGGGTCTCCTAAGTGTGAAGGTATGGGCACGGGGAGAGGGCACCGAATACCTATATTTACACTTAGAATTTTTTGCGTCCGCCCCGGGATTCGAACCGGCAACCTCTGGATTGTGAGTCCAGTGCGCGGTCCGATTGATCCACACAGGCAGATATAACTCGCAATATGGGTATCAAACGATTCGAAATTTTGCATGTAGGGGAGAGTGGGGGACTTGATCCCCTTTTTTTGTATCGCACATAACTCTGTCAATTTCTCACAAAAGTATAAACTTTTTGCATGAATTGAAAGCTTAAACATTCATCTATGTTTGGCTAATAAGGGTATTTCATCATATGAACTCTTCGAATCATGCCAAGTGTTTTAAACAAATATTTTAAACCGGCATTTTAAAAATGTTAGGGGTAACTTGATCCCCCTTTCAACATTTTGAAGGAATCTTAAGCAAAATGTTTCTTATTCATCCAAACTTTTAATTTTCTATAAGTTACAGCAATTTCACATAAAACCTGTACGTTTATGTTCAAAATATAACAAGTTTAGTATGTAAAATATTAAAAAAACTTAAAATATTATTTTTTAGACCAAAATTAAGCATGTTTACAAAGGCAGGAAATTTTTGTTTACAAAACTTTTGAAAAAAGGTTCTAACTGCAGTAAGTTCTGTACAACTATACTATAGAAAACTATGTATGAAAACCCAGCCCAATTGATTAATCTTGAAGCTAATTCCAGTGACTGTAAAAATGCAGGGATCAAGTCTCCCTAAACTCACTTTTTTAAACAATTGATTGTAAAAATAGTATGACGATAAATTTAACATCAAATGCGTAAGGGTTTTGGAGTTGATAAGTTTATCAAACAATTCATGTATAAAAAATATTTTTGTGAAATTTTTTTGAGTGTTTTTTATACATATCAAAACAAAAAAAAAAAGATCTCTTGGAAGTTTTTTGCAGCTCGTTTTAGAAAAATGTGTGTAACTCAATCTAAACATTTTTTAATTTTTTTCTTTGTTTTCTACAATGAGTTTTAGTTAATTTCGCTTAACTTTCTAGAACAAAGCTAATTGTTTTACCCACATGCTGACGAGATACAGGCTTGGGAACAACTGTCCCCGGGGATCAAGTCTCCCCACTCTCCCCTATGTGTAACTGTTTTAGAGTGTTTTTTGAATGAAATACTCAAATTTAAAGTACTAAAATTTTCATGATTTTAATCATTTTTTTTTCATTAAAAAAAACTTTAAAACAGTTAAAATACATGCAAAATTTCAAATCGTTTGATACCCATATTGCGAATTATTAAAATTTGAGTATTTTCGAGAAAATACGATATTTCGTGAAAAGGAGAATGGGCAAATTTGTATGGGAGCTGGTCCAAGGATGTACACGAACGGGACCAACTTTTTTCGAAAGATCTCGCCGAGACATGAAAAAAAGTCTTCCGGACCAACTCTCTAAACCCCGGGGTTCAAAAGTTACATGTTGTTGAAGTTTGAGCATTTTGGGTAAAAAAGTACAAAAAATCGTATTTTTGCTAATTCTAAAATCATTTATAAAATCTCCATTTTATTATAGATTTTGCTCATCTTGACTTCATTCGACGCATATCAGCAAAAACTATGAATTCTGATATATCTTAGCATGATTGAAACATGATTTCACTTGTTTTTATCCGTTTGAACCGTTTGTACAAGAGGCATCCCATAGAAAAAAGTCGAAACTTCAAGGTATTGAAACCGGATCCGACCCAGACTGTTTCAGTGAGTATGGAAGGCTTCAGTGCAATGTTGTAACAACTTATTGGGATGGTCTGAGTCATCCGAGAACTCCTTGGAGTTAAGACCGGCGAGTCTACCGCCGTAACAAGCAAGATGTCGGCGGTTTTTGACCACTGATCATACCCGCATGGCTTCAGTGAGTATGGTAGACTACTATGCTGATGTGTTGGAGTGTCCTGGGTTCTCCTAGGACTCCCTGGAGTTAATATCTGAGGGTCTACTACCGTAACAAGCAAAATATCGACCGGTTTTGACAACGGAACATACCCGCATAGCTTCAGTCAGTATGGTAGACTGCTTTCTTAATGTGTTAAGATGTCTTTGGTCATCCTAGGACTCGCTGGAGTTAAGATATCTGGGTCACTGTAACAAGTAAAAGGTCGACGATTTTTAACCGCGCATCATAACCGCAAAGATTCAGTGAATATGGCAGAATGTATTGCTGTTAAGTTAGGATATTCTGGACCATTCCAGGGAGTCCTTGTAACAGCCGAAGACCTACAGATCATAACTCCAGGGAGTCGTAGGATGACCAAAGACATCCCAACACATTAACAAAGCAGTCTACCATACTGACTGAAGCTATGCGGGTATGTTCCGGGGTCAAAAACCGTCGACCTCTTGCTTGTTAAGGCTGTAGCTCCACAGATCATAACTCCAGGGAGTCCTTGGATGACCCAGGACATCCTAATACAAGTAGTCTACCACACTCACTTAGGCAATGCGGGTATGATCAGTGGTCAAAAACCGCCGACATCTAGCTTGTTACGGCGGTAGACTCACCGGTCTCGGATGACTCAGACCATCCCAATAAGTTGTTACAACATTGCACTGAAGCCTTTCATACTCACTGAAGCAGTTTGGGTCGGATCCGTTTTCAAAACCTTGAAGTTTCGACTTGTTTCTATGGGATGCCTCTTGCACAAACGGTTCAAACGGATAAAAACAAGTGAAATCATGTTTCAATCATGCTAAAATATATTAGAATTCAGTTTTTGCTGATACGCGTCGAATGAAGTCAAGAAAATCGAAATCCATAATGAAACAGAGATTTTATAAATGATTTTAGAAATAGAAAAAATCCGATTTTTTGTATATTTTTACTCAAAATGCTCAAACTTCAACAGCATGTAACTTTTGAACCCCGGGGTTTAGAGAGTTGCCCCAGAAGACTTTTTTTCATGTCTCGGCGAGATCTTTCGAAAAAAGTTGGTCCCGTTCGTGTACATCCTTGGACCAAATTCGCCCATTCTCCTTTGAGTATTTCATTAAAAAAACTCTAAAACAGTGAAAATGCATGCAATATTTCGAATATTGAAAATTTAAAAATGTGAGTATTTTCGAGAAAATACAGTATTTTGTGAAAACTTAAGTATTTCATTCAAAAAACTTTAAAACAGTGAAAATGCATGCAAAATTTCGAATCGTTTGTAACCAATATTGCAAATTATTAACATTTAAGTACTTTCAAAAAATACATATTTTGTGTTTTTTTTTGTATTTATACTTTAAGTTTCAAAGTATAAAAAATATTTCCTTAGATGAAGCTTGAAAATTCAACATAATGTGGTTGGTTTTAGTAAATTTTTAGGAATAGGTATATTAAATACAAGTTATCTTCTGTTATCGTCGATAAAAATTATCACCGATGGCATTGTCGGAATAATGATAACGATAACAATAGATTGCCGTTATCGTCCCGATGATAACGATAGAACTATCGTTATCGTTATCGAACCTCGATAAATTATCGCTAACAACCTTGTTTATTACTATCAAAACTATAATAAAGTGAAAATGCGACCACAATTTCGTTTCGTTCAATATCCGTATTGCAATTTATGCAAATTTAAGTATTTATGAAATGTTACAGTATTATAAGAAAAAATTAATATTTTAGAAAAATATACTCTTATAAAGACAAATATGTTAAAATGTCCCTTCGTTTTCCAAAAATACATATTTTTTTATATTTGAGTATTTAAGAAATATTAATTAATATAGTGCAAATGCATATATTATAATGAGAAATATATTTTAGAATTTTCGGTATTTTGTAAAAAATATCAAAATAAAACTCTAATAAAGTGAAAATGCATAAAAAAAATTCGATTGAACTATCGTTATCGAACCTGGATAATTTTATCGTGACCATGCTTGATTTCTATACTTGTATAATTTTTTGATTATTTTTTTTACTGTTTAATTGATGCTAGATTAATTGGGTTCGTTTGATTGTTTGAGTTTTTAGTATTTATTTTCATTATTGTCCACTGTATAGTGTATTTACGTTTCTTTTTATTTTTATTTTATCGTTGATTTCATTCTGTTTTCTTTTTTTAAGCTTGTTTGTTGCTACTTTATTTTATTCACTCTTCTGGTACGGTACGTTCTTTTTAGATAAATTTTAGCTTTTTCTGTTTTCCTATTTTTTATTATACAAATTTGTAGTTTATCTGTTTACTTGTTTGGTATTTTCAAAATCATTTCATTGCATAAAATAACTTGTCAGTTACTTATAATAAACTTTTAAAACAATTTTCTGAACAATTTTGTCAAATGTCTCTTGAGGGTTACAAACCGTGCCTATCTGCCCCAAAACTTGCCTTATTTTGGGGACACAAAAAGGCAATGACAGACAAATGAGATGTGATGGCGCGCGGTGGCGATAAAAGTGTTGTAATAACATTCGGATAAACATTTTAAAGGGTAGAAGAGGGGCTCTTCAAGTGGATTGCGAGCCGGCTGGTTTGGCTGGTTTTGCTTCTGGTCATAACAAGAACCAAGCGTCTTTAAGCAGAAACGACCTTTTTTAGTGCCGTTGGCCAGCTACCAGATTAAGCAAGATTTCACTTTGCGAGAGCGATAATCAGCGCGCGAGCAGATTTGAGATCTAATGTGGTACTTCTTGGAAGTGGAAAATGACAGTTTTGAAAGGGGTGTGAAATTTTGTAAGGTTCGTTTTTTTTTCATTTGCTTATTTATTTATCTTTGTTCAGGTTTTTTAATGTCCTAATACCAACAAATTGAATCATTTTCACACATGACCTAATTTCAGCCATGCCTCTATAACTATTGTAACTTTAGGGGTCAACGAAGCGATCCAAATAAAACCATACATAGAGAAAGAGAGCGGAGAGCCAGCTCCCTATCACTTTGATAATTACCGCCTTTAGAGATGTGCCTCCACGATAGATCGGCGGCGGAGATTGAGACATGTAATTATACAAACTATTAAGGCCCCCCGTCCGACACCGTTTACGAAGGGGGCAAGGTTTTTTTTTCTCTCAGTCCCAGAAACAAAACCTAAAAGAAAAGCAGTCCAGCAAAGAGGCCGAAAGGGGCGGCTTTGTTTTGATTTCCGAAAGCGATCAGCTGACGAAGCTGTTTTTTTGTGTTTTGTTTTTGTTGTATACTGTGAAAAATTAACTCAAATGACGATAACTTGCTGTAAACTTTAAATTATTGAATTTGGGTAGTTTGGGAATTTTTATTAAATAGGAAATTTTAAACTTATTAATCTAAAATTTTAATTTAATTCAATAAACAAGTTGATCGCTGATCATTTTTAATCAAATCTAAAAACTTTTGCTCGTTCTTTTTGCCAATTTTTAATAAACTACAGTTCTTGTTCGGTAACTGGGCAGAGAACGTAGCCCATTTACCGTTTGCTGCTCGCTAACTGCGCTGAGCGAAAAATAACGAGGGGACCACCGATGTATAACTGTGTCCTGATGAAATATAAAAGTGAAAGTTACTCAAATTTTTTACCATGTTTACTTCTTATATTTCTCTGATTGTAACTTAAAATCTGTTAAATGCTGGAAAAAAAAGCTTTTTAGTTATTCAACGTGATTTTTGCATCTACCAACCCCTCGGTCATTTCGGTTTGTTTTGGTTTTTTGACGTTTGTCTACTTTTTAATTGGGCTACGGCCCAGTTATCGAACAACTACTGTATTGAAATATTCTGTTGAGAGAATCTAACCAATCAATTCAAAAATCTTTCCTCAATTTCTCATGCACACGAAAGTTTGCAAGAAAATTTGCTGCCAAACTGCGTACCAGTTTGATTATTATCTAATCTAAGCCACGCATTAAGCCGAAGCTAATTCCGGTAATTGAATAATCATATCAAAATGATTTGCCTGCTCATGTTGTGATGTTCGCAGCGAAAAGCAAATCGCAAAAGCAACCATTTTACTCAAATTAAGCAGGAAGAAAGAAATCAAAGTTTCTTTTGGTCATAATTTGATTTAAATTTATTAGTCCGCCAATTTATTACTTAATCACCTGATAATTTTAAATTTTCGCTGAGGTTTCTAACCTCAAATCTGACCATGACCTAACCTACTTACGCTTCAACAGGGGTCACTTTAGAACCGTTTTTTTTTATTTCGTGGCATGACCAACTATCATCACCTCGCGAGTTCACCGCCACCACTATTATTGGCAAACTAACGGATCGTCGAAATGGGGCGTGGGAGGCAATCAATGGAAACTCGATTAATTTGATTTCCTCCCTGCTGCTGCTGCTGCCGGTGATTCTTTGTACCTTTGAACACGTCGGAACGCGGTGGCTGGTGCAGGGATCGTGCGGGTTGCATTGTCATCGCGGCCAATCCGATTAGTCAGACTAGACCCCGGCTATAGAGTTGAATCGTGGATGGCTATCGAAAGCTGGTTCTGAGGTTTACTTTTTTTTCTATGCTTCATTGAACGAGGTGTATCGATTGGATGAAGCCATCGCGTTTTTGCTGGTTGAGGACTTTGTTCGCGTATCAGGTTCAATCTTTTGCAGTGAAAAAGTGGCGATTGAATAGACACTGAACTCGTGTTAGACAGACGGCAGTATTTATTTTGTGCAAAACAACAGTGTTAACATTGTAAGATTATTTATATATAAGATTTGTGTAAGTTCGTTTGGAAGTGTCCTCTTTGGGGATACCGGTAGTAGCACAGTAAAAAATAATGTAAATTTGGAAGTTGTAATTTTGGAAGGTTGAACCTCTATAATTGTGTAATTTTACATCAATTTAGACTGAAAAAGTGGTAAATTTACTCATTTTCAGAGGTATAATTCCACATTTTTTCTGACATAAAAGATGTACCCCATCTGAGATGTAATATTACCATATTTTTGCCTTTCTTACTGAAGAAAGGTATAGGATTTGCTTTTGGCTCCGACTCCAAATCAGGCTTCGTTCTCAAATCGTTTCTCGAGAAATATTCATTCGAAAAATCTGCAAAAAATCAGGGATGATCGATTTTTACTGTGCGGTTCCAGATTTATTAGGTTGAATCAGAGTAAAACGGCATGATTACAGACTGTCAAATCTTTCAATTTCATGAAGTTTGGTACGTCAGATGATTCGGTTTCTTCCATATTCCGTAAATGTCCCCTTAGTGGCCTTTGGTAATCGGTTCCGGATATATCCGAATGGATCAGAGAACAACGGCATGATCGTAGATCAGGGGTGACCAAAGTATGGCCCGCGGGCCAAACGTGGCCCGCGAGGTGATATTTTGTGGCCCGCGAACCCATTTTGAATGATCAAGTAAAATGGCCCGTTGACCATCTGTAAAATGTTTTTAAACTTTTTTCAAAATTAAACTTTATTTTAAACTTTTAGTGCTGATCTGTTTTTGTTTCTTTGTTAGTATTAAACTAATGATTTATTCTTTAAAAAAAAACTTTTTTCAAAATTAAACTTTATTTTAAACTTTTAGTGCTGATCTGTTTTTGTTTCTTTGTTAGTATTAAACTAATGATTTATTCTTTTTTTATCCTTATTTTACGATACAAATATGTTGTTCAAAAATCATTCTAATTGAAACTTTTTTCACACGTTTTAATGTGAGTGAAACTCGTGGTGAAACTAGTAAATATTGTCAAAATATTCATCAAATATTTTTGGAAACGTTAATGAAACGTTCAAATTTGACTTAGGTATAAAACTGTAAGGGCCTCGTGGCGCGGTGGTAAGCGGCTTCGGCTGCCGATCCCTAAGTTACTATGGGGTGCGGGTTCGATTCCCACCTTCTATCGGATGGGGAAGTAAAACGTCGGTCCATTTGCGTAAAAGAGGTTTTGGGTGACTCACCACACATAACCTTTTTGATTGCTTTGTTTTTTTTTATTAAACTGTTATAATAGCAAAAATATAAGCATTACATATTAATTTAAAAGTCATTATGACCATTTCAATAAACTGAGCTTCAAACTTACTTTGCACTCAGAAACATTCCAGCTCGGGATTCGAACTCATGACAGTTGGATTACGAAACTGATTGAAACAGACAGACAAAATTTTTAAATCGGAGAAATAAGGCGGTTGCAAATATTTTTCAAAGCCTTTGTTATTTAAGTGCAATCAGCTGAAATCAATTTAAAATGCATTCCTCTGCGTTTAGAATCATTTTGGGCATGCTCGGGTTTATTCCAAAAAAAAAATGAATTGTAGTGAACTTTCGATTAACAACAAAAAGTGTTTTTCGCAAAAAAATATTTTTTACGTCGTGTCTTACATATTTTGAAAATTACGATTGCAAATCTAAGTGTGTTTTTCTAACATTTTCCAACAATTTTTCATTGAAATGTTGAATATTCTGGCTTGTATTTTCAATTTTCATATTTCTTTTATTTTTTTGCCTCCCCTCAACCTTGGCCAGAGTTGAGGGACCAATAATATTTGCCTCGGCCTTATTGTTGGAAAAAAATTGAACCATTTTTCATTTTCAAAATATAGACAATACTAAAAATTCAAATGAAAACACAAGTACATTCAACTAAATACCCTTTTTCGAATACCCAAAACAATTATATCAACAAAACTGATGGAAAACTGACATTTTCCGTTTTCTATTACTTTTAAATAACGAAAATGTTAAAAAAACAGAAATTCTAAGAAAAACTTCAAGTAATAGATGTATTTTTTAGTCTTTTACATTTATATAACGTAATTTCATTATATAAATAACCAATTTTATACATATGGCCCGCAAGCTCATTTGAGCTTCAAAATTGGCCCGGCATCCAAAAACTTTGAGCACCCCTGTCGTAGATTGTCAAATCTTTAAATTTCATAAAGTTTTATATATCAGATGATTGGTTTCTTGCACCAATTGGAGTCAGTTAGTAGAGCAGTTATCTACAAAATCGATCTTTTTTTTTAATTTTAATTTTTGTATTTTTTAATCCGGCTGAAACTTTTTTGGTGCCTTTGGTACGCCCTATGAATACATTTTGTATCATTAGTTTGTCCATATCATTTTCCATACAAATTTGACAGCTGTCCATACTAAAATGATTTATGAAAATTCTAAAATCAGTTTCTTTGGAAAGAATTTCTTGATCGGTTTGGTGTCTTCGGTAAAGATGTAGGTATGGATAAGGAATACACTGAAAAAAATAATACACGTTAAACATTTTTTTGGTCATTTTTAATTTCACTTTTTGTCAGAAAAACTTGATATGCAAAAAAAACACTATATTTATTTTTTTAATTTTCTGATATGTTTTAGGGGACTTGATGTCCCCTACTTTTCAGAAATATTTAGAATGTGCAAAAAATCTTTGACTGAGTTATGGATTTCTGAATCAATACCGACATTAAAAAAAACGAAATATTGGTTGCAAAAAAAATCAACTTAATTTTTCAATTTATAATCATACACTCAAACCCCGATGGTTTGACACCAACTGTTGTCAAACGAACGGGGTCACGTTTTAGTTTGACACCCCTTTTACACGGAGTTCACACACACACTACTAAACGTTTGTTTTGATAGTGTGCGTAAGCGCCGTGTAAAAAGTGACAGTTCGTCACTTTTTAGTTTGACTTTGACCAACCAACGGGGTACAAACTAAAAAAGTGTCAAACGAAAAAGTGACCAACCACCGGGGGTTGAGTGTATTTGCAATCAAAAAGTATTTTAGTGAAATTTTGATAAAGTGCATCGTTTTCAAGTTCTATCCATTTTTAGGTAACTCTTTTGAAAATAGTGGCAGTTATTATTTTTTTTGAATAGTGCCCATTTTTGCTCACTTAAGAAAAAAATATTTTTGAGAGGCTGAGAAAATTTTCTATATTTAGCATTTTTGAACTTTGTTGATACGACCTTTAGTTGCTGAAATCTTGTTTCCGTTGAAATGTTCTTTTCGAAATAATATTTTATTTTTTTAAATCAAGACTAACATTTCAAAAGGGCGTGTTATTCAATGTTTGGCCCTTTTGAAATGTTAGTCTTGATTTGAAAAAAATGAAAATATTGTTTTCGTAATGATTGGAAAATTGCACGAATGTTTCATATTTTAGCACTGAAAATCGGACCATTTATTGCTGAGACATCGACATTAGAAAATGGTGGGTTGTTTGGGTGAGACTAAGAAAACAAATAAAAACTAACTTAATCCACCTACGTGGTTGGAGCCTTCCTCACTTATTTCCAACAATGGCTGATGTGATGGAATTGTACAAACATTTAATCTATTTTTTAGATCCGGAATAGAAAAGTACATAAATATCACTTAAGTGGCCATACCTCGAGACAGGGTTGTCAGATCATCAATGTTTTGGACTTGTTGAAAAGGTCTTTTGATAACTTAACCAACGATGGGTCGGATGGTGGATCCGGACATATTTTACATACATTTAAATTAGATCCAGCTTCCAAAAAGTACATAAATGTAACTTAAGTGACCATAGCTCGAGACAGGGTTGCCAGATCTTCAATGTTTTGAACTCGTTAGGAAGGTTTTTTGATAATCTAAGCAACGATGGGTTGGATGGTGGATCCGGACATAATTTACATACAGTCATCCCACATATTCGGAACACCCACAAATTCGGAACACTTTTGTGGTAATTTGCCAATAAGATTAGAGAAAAAAAAAGTTTGTTTACATCGTAAGAAAAAAGTGTTCCGAATTTGTGGATTTCAAGGGTCAATATTTTTCTTTGAAAACTTGATATAAAACGTAAAAATGAACAGTCGGTCTATACATCAATCGAAAGATCGCAAGAAAAGTTTTCACATTAAGGAAAAAGCAAAACATCATATTCAATTATGGATTTTCTATGATTTGTTGAACATTGGCAGATCTGGAAACTGTTCCGAATATGAGGGATGACTGTACATTTAAGTGAGATCCGGCTTCCAAAAAGTACATCAATATCACTTAAGTGGGCATATCTCGAGACAGGGTTGCCAGATCTTCAATGTTTTAGGCTCGTTGGAAAGGTCTTTTGATAACCTAACTAACGATGGGTCAGATTGTAGATCCGGACCTAGTTTACATACATTTAAGTGAGATCCAGCTTCCAAAAAGTACATCAATATCACTTAAGTGGGCATATCTCGAGACAGGATTGCCAGATCTTCAATGTTTTGGACTCGTTGGAAAGGTCTTTTGATAACCTAACAAACGAGGGGTCGGATGGTGGATCCGGACATAGTTTACATACATTTAAATGAGATCCGGCTTCAAAAAAGTGCATCAATATCACTTAAGTGGGCATATCTCAAGACAGAGTTGCCAGATCTTCAATGTTTTGGACTCGTTGGAAAGGTCTTTTGATAACCTAACCAACGTTGGGTCGGATGGTGGATCCGGACATAGTTTACATGCATTTAAATGAGATCCGGCTTCCAAAAAGTACATCAATATCACTTAAGTGGGCATATCTCGAGACAGGGTTGCCAGATCTTCAATGATTTAGGCTCGTTGGATAGGTCTTTTGATAACCTAACCAACGAGGGGTCGGATGGTGGATCCGGACCTAGTTTACATACATTTAAGTGAGATCCGGCTTCCAAAACGTACATCAATATCACTTAAGTGGGCATATCTCGAGACAGGATTGCCAGATCTTCAATGTTTTGGACTCGTTGGAAAGGTCTTTTGATAACCTAACCAACGATGGGTCAGATGATGGATCCGGACCTAGTTTACATACATTTAAGTGAGATCCGGCTTCAAAAAAGTGCATCAATATCACTTAAGTGGGCATATCTCAAGACAGAGTTGCCAGATCTTCAATGTTTTGGACTCGTTGGAAAGGTCTTTTGATAACCTAACCAACGAGGGGTCGGATGGTGGATCCGGACATAGTTTACATACATTTAAGTGAGATCCGGCTTCCAAAAAGTACATCAATATCACTTAAGTGGCCATATCTCGAGACAGGGTTGCCAGATCTTCAATGTTTTAGGCTCGTTGGAAAGGTCTTTTAATGACCTAACCAACGATGGGTCGGATGATGGACCCGAACATAGTTTACATACATTTAAGTGAGATCCGGGTATATGTGAAAACACATTTTTATACATAACTTTTGAACTACTTATCGAAACTTCAATCTGTATAAAACTCGGTCTATGGGACCCTAAAACAAGTCGAATGCAACAAGTTCGGGTCAAATCGGTTCAGCCAGTGCCGAGAAACATGAGCTAGTTTGTTGGTCACATACATACATACACACACACACACACACATACACACACACATACACAGACATTTGTTCAGTTTTCGATTCTGAGTCGATATGTATACATGAAGGTGGGTCTACGACGTTTTTATACAAAGTTCATTTTTAGAGCAGGATTATAGCCTTACCTCAGTGAGGAAGGCAAAATATGTTTGCATGGCAATATCCCCGCATATCAACAAAGTTCAAAAAAGCAAAATATAGGTAATTTTCTCAGCTTCTCATTTTATTTTTTGAACAGTGGGCAAACATGGGCACTTATTTAAAAAAATGAATAACTTTGACTATTTTCAAAAAAAGTTATCTGGAAATGGCTTTAACTTGAAAACGATGCACTTTATCAAAATTTCACTAAAGTACATTCATTTTGATTGCAATTTCGATTTCAAATTAAAAAAAAAATGAAGTTGAGAAATTTTTGCGACCAGTATTTCGATTTTTTGAAAATTCATGGCTCAGTCAATATTTTAGAAATTTCTGAAAAGTTGGCATTTGATGTCCCCTAAAACATAACAGAAAATAAAAAATTGTGATATTAAAGTTGATAAAAAAAAAAATTCATCGTGTTTAATTTTTTTTAGTGTAATCTTGTCCATACCTACGACTTTGCCGTAGACACCAAATCGATCAAAAATTTTTTTCTAAAAATACAGATTTTTGAATTTTCATATATCATTTTTGTATGGACAGCTGACAAATTTGTATGGAAAATCATATGGACAGACTAATGATGCAAAATGACTTCTTTGGGCAAAAAAGTGTCAGCCGGTTTAAAAAATACAATAAAAAGAATCGAATGGCCGAAATCTCAGAGAATTGCTCAGGAGTCAGTTGAAAAACTAGGTACGTTTTTATTCTCTGTGCAACTCTGGAAACGATGAAAAATTACTTAACTCAAAACAACATTTCTTTCTTTGGCGGCAACACAGTTCTCGCCGCATATCATTTGTTAAAGCCGGTGAAAACATCAGTCCAACTAACACACTGTCGAACGCTAAATTTATCTTCATTTGATTTCAATTTAAACCTCCCTTTTGAGTGAGCACACTCAGCGACGTCTCAGTCGTCCCACCCAAAAGGGACAGAATATTTTTAAATCGCCCGATTTGAGACGCGACCGCCGCGCACGCCGTAAACACAACAGACCTTGAGACAGGAAAAAAAAGCCAGGAATGTGTCACACCAAGATGCCAACCAGCTGATTTTTGGTTGGAAGATGTTAGCTGAAGCGAAGGCGAGAAAAATACGAACATTTGACCTTCTTGATAGAACTGGGATGGAAGGACCTGTTTTGGTACTAGTGTGCACCTATTTTGGACCTATGTTAATTTGAATCATTTTTGTTTATAAAATCAAACTACAACGTTCAAAAATCGGTACTCTCACCCTACCACAATGTAACCCCGAGGTCGTGGCACGAGTTTACACTTTTTTCAGTCTCAAATCCGTGTTCGCGTGTGAGACGAAAATTTGAGATAAATAATCGAGTTGGGTCCAGCGCCAACGAGTTGAAATTTTCGGGGCGAAATTTATGAGCTGCACCTGAGGCGAAATGCGCGTGATTGGGACGGAAAGCGCAATACGGGCGAGGACCGGTAGCTGATTAAGTTTTTTGGTTTAAGATTGAATATTAATTTCACGGGAATAACTATATTTTGATGAGAGGTTAACCCCCTCAGGGTCTTGTCTAAATTAACGCCAAATGGAGCATTGGATAAGATGTCGGTGAAAGGAGAAGTTGGCTCGTTTAGTGAATGATAAATGATATTTATGACTGAGTGAGATCAAGGTGTTATTTCAAATTAATTTAATCACACTTTCTCAAAATTGTTTGCCCCTGGACATATTATATTAAAGTGCATTCCTACAATTTTTACATTCGTGCAACCTTACAGTGTCAAATTTCTACATTCAAACAATAGAACAGTATTGTAATCTTACAGTCCTGTAAACTTACAGTTTTTCAATCATCTTAAAATCTCGCGATCATCATGAAATTTTAAGTCTTGCGACTAATATTTATGCTGAATCAAAACCTAGTGATTGCAGTGTTGCCAGTCTCGCCAGTAATTTCACAAACATTCCAATCGAAAGAATGTTTATCTTATCGCCGTTGAATGAGTTGCGCTTTCAAAAAGTAAACAAACATTTCTCAACACCCTTTTTAATGCAAACATCACGTTCACGACCTTGCCAGCCAGCTTTTTCGATTTACTCACATTGCTTTTAGTGTGATAAACAGAAACCTTTCAGTTTTGCGAAAGAAATAATGCAAAGCCCAACGAGGGCCAATAACAATTTACCTTTTGGCCCTTTTCGAGCGCGCGCGCCAAATCATAATAAATAAACCATTCTCACACTGTACTAATTCACTCGCTAGTCCAGTGGCAGTACACTAGTCGCCATCAAAACATCAGTGAGAGCACTCTCGTGATGGAATCTCGTTGGCAAACTACCTACTTCACAGAGGAGTAAAACAAATCTGCTGCACAGTAAAAAAAAAATTTAGGAAGCCTGAAAATTTGTCGGGTAAAATTACTTTTGATGTTGTGACTTAAATTTATGTGAAAAAATTATAACACATAAAAAGATGTAAATTTACATGTTTCTAGCTGATTCAAAACCTGTCCACATTCCCAGATGTGACATAACCTTAAAAAAAATTAACTGTGTAACAAAAACAACAGTAAATACAGTGCAAACAAGGGGGGCAAAACTATATCTGGTAAACGAACCATTTTCGTCTGGTGGCCACTATTTTTCAAGGTTAATAATAATGGTGATGGCCCCAACCCAAACGCCTATAGCACTTTACGCGTCCACAATTTTGGTAGAATAGTGTGCATAGCATGGCGATGGAGACACTACACGGGATGGATATGAGTCACCCTCATCTCGATTTACAATACTGAAATTTGTATTGTCAGCTAGTTAGTTATTGTTAGCATTTGATTTATATTAGATATTTCAATAAGCATTGAAGCCATAAAGATCATCACAATAACTGAATGCTTAGAAATGCTTCGAATTGTTGAGAATTAATTTTGGTACAAATTCCATTAACTCGTTGAATACTTAGCATTTTTATGTTTAAAAACTTCATCTTTCCAGTACGAGAGTTGAACTCACTACATGTGGATTGAAAATCCAGTAAGTTTCAAAACGAAACCCACCCCCTACTGGCCAGGATTCTCAGTGAGCCTTTTTAATTTTCAAGGGAATCTGACTTAGAAGTACATTGAAATGCTTAGAATTGCTTAGAATAGTTTAGAAATCGTTTCGCTTGGAGACGATGATTTGTTTAACAATTGCATTAAGTCTATGACAACATTTAAGTTTAATCATATGAAATAATTTGTCAACAGCTGAATGTTTAGAAATGCTTAGAATTGTTCAGAATGCGGTTCGCTTTTATGAGATAGTGATTTGAGTGGATTGCAGATTTTTTTGTGATGTTAAACTAGAATTCGAAGAAAATCAAATTTTATAATTATTGACAATAGCAGAATGCTGGGACTTGCTTTGAAATGCTTAGAATTGTTTAAAATTCGCTTCGCTTGAAGGTGACGATTTAAGTGGTTTGCAGACTGGATTTCTTCATGTCGCTTTGATGTCTCTCCAGTTCAAGTTTGTTTAGAATTGTTAAAAATTGCTTAGAATTATATAAACTATGCAAACTTGTTGAATCAGCTTATCAGTTGAATCAAATGTTACAATTGTGACAATAATTGAATGAATAAAAATGTTTCGGCTTGCTTAGAACTACTTAGAATTGTTCAGAATGTGCATTGCTTGGAGACAATGATACTTTTATTTCCGAATTACGATTTTTTAAATATAATTTGCTTAGAATTGAATCTAATCAAATGTAATAAGAGTGTCAATACCTAAATGCTTAGAATTCTCTTCCTTGGACACGCTGATTCGAGTGGATGACAGACTTTTTTTCGAATCAAAGTGATGTTTTAAAAATTCTAGTTTGTTTAGAATTGTTGAGAGTTGTTTGGAATTATACAAATTACATCAACTCTTTGAATATTAAGCTTTTAAGTTGAATCACATCTTACAATTGTGACTATACTTGAAAGCTTAAAAATGTTCATTATTCGCTTCGCTTGGAGCCGATGATTTCTGTGGACTGCAGACTGTTTTTCTTTGTGTATTTGTCTTTGATTTTCGAATTCAAGTTTGTTTAGAACTGTTGAGAAACGCTTAGAATTATACAAATTGCGCTGACTCTATTCATACTAAGCTTTTTCGTTGAATCAAATGTTATACACTCAACCCCCGGTGGTTGCCACTTTTTCGTTTGACACTTTTTTAATTTGTACCCGTTGGTTGGTCAAAATCAAACTAAAAAATGACGAACTGTCACTTTTTACTCGGCGCTCACGAACACTATCAAAACAAACGATTTGTAGTGTGTGTGAACTCCGTGTAAAAGGGGTGTCAAAATAAAACGTGACCCCGTTCGTTTGACAACAGTTGTTGTCAAACCATGGGGGTTTGAGTGGAATTGTGACAATACCTGAATGTTTAGAATTGCTTCGAATTGTTTAGAACTTGCTTCGTTTGGAGACGATTATTTAGGCGGATGGTAGACTGTATTTTTAATAGGCAATGTGATCATTTTTGGCACACAAATGTTTGGATCTAAAATCATAAATCTAGTTTACTTTTTCAAAACAACCAATTCGCCATGGGTTTCCTATGTACATATGACCTTTTGAAAAAGTAAGCGAGAAATGTTTTGAACTGCTTAGAACATATTTGCCATGAATCATAAATCCGGAGTCGGAGTCTTACAAAAAACCAGACATCACAGCACTGTTTTCAATTTATAAGTTTTTCAGGTTTAGAATCTAGTGTTGCCAGGTTTAGGAAACATTAAAAAATAGGTTATCACCATATTTGTGTTATGTATTTGTAACAATATTTGTTCATATGTTAAGAATTGTGAAGATTCCTCGTTACATGTTATGATTTGATAAGATTTGGAAATATGGAAGAAAGCTATGGCTATAGTATAATAAATGATTTTTAAAAAAAATATTGCTGATTTTTCATTAATCTTCAATGTTTAGAATTGTTTAGAACTACATAGAAAAGCCAAAATCGCTTGAAATTTGGTATAAAAAATTTCGTAGCAAAACAACTTGTTTACATTTTTAAGCTTAAAAAGCAGTGATGCCACTTTTTCTGCGAATTTGACAGCTAACTCAATGTTATTTTTTTAATTTCCCAGATCGTGACTTGTCCATAAAACCCTTCTCTGATGATAGTGTGGTGCTATACGACGTAGATAGCTGTATATATTAGAAATATAAAACAGCAGCAAAGCACTCAACTAACTACGCCTCATACATTCTATCCGCCTAAACCTGACTTAGCCCAACCAGCCAGTGCCGGCCGGCTTGACTAAATGAATTATTGTTATGGCTCTTTCCAATTAACTTTAACTTCGGGCGTCTTGGTTGATGCGTTTTTTTTCGGGGAGGGCCCCCCCCTCCTTTAGTAGATTGTTTCTGCCACTTATTACTTTGGTATAATATGTTTTTTTCGATTAGAAAAAGGGGAAAAATGTCTTGACTCGTGTCCGGAACTGGGGAAACGTGTTATCTGAACGATATTAAATGGATCAGTTAATTGAAAGCCCACCGACGATTAATTGCCATTGGTCCCGAAAGTGAAACGTCAAGGGAAATTGAAGCTACTGAGCGCCGCGAAGCGGTGCCATAAAAAGATGCCATAAAAATGAAACGTCACACGATGAAAGCTTGTGTGTAAACAAATTGGATGGCGAGATCGTCACATGTGCGTAAAATTTAATCACTTTTTTGCGGAATTTTTTAACCTGGACAATGGCAATTGTCAAAAGCCGCTGACCGGAGTGGCCTAATTTTTGCGGGCAATCTTTTTTTTCAGGAGTGCCGCGACACTGTTAGATGACATGCTTTCGGCGCCGTTCACATGACAGTCAAAAAATAGGGTCAACCTCGCACGGTTTGTAGTTTGCAACATTACACACCGTTCGCGAACATTGAAATTCATGTCGCGTCTTGTTTTTTTTTATGGCAAGCCGGTTTCTATTACTTTCTATCTTGATGGCAATTATGTTTTTGCGGCATCTCGACTTTGATGATGATCGCCGTGTGATTGCGAATGTAAATCGGCCGGCAAGATTGTCGTTGGTTATCGTGAAGAGTGTAATTTTGACAGTTTGTTGAGTTGCTATAAAAAATTCTAACCCAACTTCCTCCTTCCCACTCTTTCCCGCAGGGTCTCATTCGGCTCTTCCAAGGGCTCGATGGTGGAAACGCTGGTCTTCGAGACCCCAACGCCGCTGCCGGAGCACGCCGAGCGGGAGTTTTTCCACTCACCGGCGGTGCTGGCCGGCGCCGGCACCACTGTCAACAGTGTCCACCACTATCAGCAGCACCACCACCACCATCTTCCCCACTACCACCATCCGATGCAGCAGCAGCAGCAGGGCCAATCACAGCAATCTGACAGCAGCCTAGCGGGCCTGGATGATAGTGGAATCGAGCTGCAGGAAGAGTAAGTAGTGCCAAAGTGACAGCAGGGCAATAGAACATTCATACTTGTTTTTCTGTCATTTTGACAGCAGTGTTGCCAGTTATTTTGCTTACATTTTAATTAATTCGTTTTTTTGGGACTACATTCTTGGAATCTTCAGAACCCGTCCACTTGAAATTTGCAGGTCTCTAGTCTACCATAATTGTTTGCTATAATTTCCCGACAATTGGCTCGCGCCAACCTTCACTTCCGCGTCCCAAAGGCCATCAAGTCTCGAGGGAAATGAACTTTTTCACCCCGTTGCAATTGTTTCTACTGGCAATGAGGAAATGCGATCGAAGCTCGGCAAACCGTCTTGCGGTTGGGAGTGTAAAGTTTTCCCACAAGTCTAGCATTTCTCGGAACGGCACGTACGCGCGGCCAGCAAAAAACCACGAGATCGGATCAGATCGTGGCCCCGGTGGACAACCCCAATGGCGGGGTCTCTTGTTTGCAGACGTGACGAGGAAGCGGAATTCCATTCAACAATTAACCCTTTTCTAAGCCGCGAATAGTTGATGCCTCCTCCTCCTCCTCTTTTGCGTGTCTGACGAGGAGGAGGAGAAGCAGGCTGGGGCTGGAAGCGCATTGAAAAGAAATAACTTCAAACTGTTGCACCGGAACAAGATAATTTGCGTGCCTGGCCGACTCGGAGCGATGACAATCCGTCGCACAGATCAGGCGAAATTTACGGCGGAGAAAGAAGTTATGAGGAAAGAAAGAGGTACTGTAGAGAAAATGGTGTAGATTTTTTTATAGCATCCGCCATTATGGCGAGTAAGCTGTCACCTGTTCTTTATAATTACAGGCAACACTGCAAAATGTTGAAAGGAAAACAAACATTTAATGGTATTTCAAAAATAAAATTGACATTCTAATCTTTCAACTGAAGATTTCTGCTCATTTCTGCAACACTGCAAAAACAAGATTTATTGGAATGAGGGGTAACTCGATTAATTAATTTTTCAATAATCCAAATTAAGGGAAACTTGCTTCATTTTGTATTGCCAATCAAAAATAGTAGTTTATGCAACGAGTTTCAAAATAAAGATTTTTTTCAACACGAGTCGTATATTATGAAAACGACGAGTTCTTAAAAATCTTTTTTGCAATTATATCAAATCTTTTTTTTTGCAATTCCTGAAAAATACATTTGAACATGATTTTTAGTCCGCGTTTTTCATCAACTCAAAACTGTGATAGAACATGAAGACATTTTTTTAAATACGATTTTTGGCAAAAAATTTAGTATTGTAGGCAAATAAATAAAACTTAAAGCATTCAAAGTGTTCTTTTGTAATGGGTAAAGTGTTACTGTTCCATACAACTTGTTTGACACATGTGCTAAAAAGTTGAACTTTTCAGCATTCTGATTAGTGCTATAATTAAATTTTCTGAGCTTTTTTGGTAAACCATATTGTTAGTATCGAATGAAAGCAAAAATAATTATTTTCAAAACGAAATTGCTATTAAAAAATGTCAGGTTGTTAAATTGGAAAATTTTAGAATTTAAAAGCACAATGTTTTGTAGTATTTGACTTGACATATTTTCCGGATTGTGGAATATTAAGATCTTAAATTTATTTTCTAATGCACAATATTTTTTTATTAAGGAGATCGAGGTAAGCTATGATCGCGACCGGTTGGTTTGAATTTTCGATCCGCGTTTTTTTTGTCGTCTTCTGAGGATTTCTATCAAAGTCTTATCGGCTAGTTCTGGAGGATCTTGTGAGTGGCAGTGGAAAAGGTGGAGATGGTGGATATATCCGGGTTTCGATTCCTTGTGTGGATTTGGCAGATCCAGGTGACGTTGCTGATCTGCTGCTTTTACGGAAAGTCGTCGCTAAGCTGGGTTGGAGCCACAATCGCGCAAATGGCAAGAAAATCTTGGGAAATCTTCGTTGCGGTCGTTGATAATAACCGTGTACCCAAATCCCGGTGAGAGAATTCCATTTTGAGAAAAAATCAAGGTTTCTTTTCATTATTTGAAATTTAAATGTTTGACATTTGCAAAGACCAGCAAACGGTTTTTGTTTTTATGGCTACCTTCGTTTTTTTTAAACAATTATTTTTGACAAAAATGGTGATAATTGTTTTCTGTTTTTTAGGCATTCGCTTTCATAAACTTCATTTCTTATATATCCAGAGATTTTTTTTTTGGTTAAAAAGGATCCTATAAACATAGGAAAGATCATAAAGGAACACTTCAACGTATTTCTATCGGCTTGTCTCTTGAGAAAAACCTAGGAGCTGACGGTTGGTAAACCATCCGGTTGTGCCTTTTGAAGATTTGCTGTTTCTTGGTGAGAGCTTTCAATAATTATTTACTAGATGATTATATTCCCCTATATTGTTATACTATAAATTAAATAACCTTCCTTCCCCTCACCTTCTTTCCCATTCCCCAATTCCCATTTAACCAGTTCCACTTCCTCCCTAAAAATATAATTATCTGCCAAATTTACACTAACACACCACACCTAACTGATTCGGAGCGTTTGGTACGGTATGTCCACGCATCCTTCCTCCCCTGTAGATTCTGTGAAATGTGATCCGTTCTCAGAATCCTCTCTGCGGTAAACACAACGCAGTAGGGCTGGCCGCTTTAATTTTTGTAATACATTTTCGGGTGTTCTCGATGTACTGCAATTATTAATATTGACAAGAAAAGTGCTTGGGGCGTAATCTAATCACAAGACTTTCCAGCATGCTTTCATCGGACTGGCTGCGTTTGTGTTAGATTAGATTAGATTAGATTAGATTAATGCACAATATTTTTTTATTAAGACTATTATTTATAAACATAAATTATTTACTGTCTATTTTCAAAATTATAAAGTAATGATAAAAAATTCTTTCGACGTTGAAAACAAAAAAAAACAATTGCTTAAAATAAAAGAAAATTCGACACCCATAAATTATAAATTATATTTTTTTTCAAACGGCATTTTGTGAAAATTTCAATGTTTTGCCTTCCTCACTGAGGTAAGGCTATAATCCTGCTCTAAAAATGAACTTCGTATAAAAACGTCGTAGACCCACCTTCATGTATACATATCGACTCAGAATCGAAAACTGAACAAATGTCTGTGTGTATGTGTGTGTGTATGTGTGTGTGTATGTGTGTGTATGTGTGTGTGTATGTGTGTGTGTATGTATGTATGTGACCAACAAACTAGCTCATGTTTCTCGGCACTGGCTGAACCGATTTGACCCGAACTTGTTGCATTCGACTTGGTTTAGGGTCCCATAGATCGAGTTTTATACAGATTGAAGTTTCGATAAGTAGTTCAAAAGTTATGTATAAAAATGTGTTTTCACATATATCCGGATCTCACTTAACTGTATGTAAACTATGTCCGGGTCCATCATCCGACCCATCGTTGGTTAGGTTATCAAAAGACCTTTCCAACGAGTCTAAAACATTGAAGATCTGGCAACCCTGTCTCGAGATATGGCCACTTAAGTGATATTGATGTACTTTTTTGAAGCCGAATCTCACTTAAATGTATGTAAACTATGTCCGGATCCACCATCCGACCTATTGTTGGTTAACTTATCAAAAGAACTTTCCAATGAGTCGAAAACATTGAAGATCGGGCAACCCTGTCTCGAGATATGGCCACTTAAGTGATATTGATGTACTTTTTTGAAGCCGGATCTCACTTAAATGTATGTAAACTATGTCCGGATCCACCATCCGACCCATTGTTGGTTAGGTTATCAAAAGACCTTTCCAACGAGTCCAAAACATTGAAGATCTGGCAGCCCTGTCTCGAGATATGGCCACTTAAGTGATATTGATGTACTTTTTTGAAGCCGGATCTCACTTAAATGTTTGTAAACTATGTCCGGATCCACCATCCAACCCAACGTTGGTTAGGTTATCAAAATACCTTTCCAACGAGTCTAAAACATTGAAGATCTGGCAACCCTGTCTCGAGATATGGCCCCTTAAGTGATATTGATGTACTTTTTTGAAGCCGGATCTCACTAAATGTATGTAAACTATGTCCGGATCCACCATCCGACCTATTCTTGGTTAACTTATCAAAAGAACTTTCCAATGAGTCGAAAACATTGAAGATCTGGCAACCCTGTCTCGAGATATGGCCACTTAAGAGGCAGTATTTGTAAATATTGCTCGGTTTGTTCTAGAGGTCGTATCGAGGTGCTCCGATTTGGATGAAACTTTCAGCGTTTGTTTGTCTATACATGAGATGAACTCATGCCAAATATGAGCCCTCTACGACAAAGGGAAGTGGGGTAAAACGGGCTTTGAAGTTTGAGGTCCAAAAAATCTTAAAATTGCTCGCATTTCCGTAAAACTTCATCAATTCCAACTCACTTAGATGCATTCGAAAGGTCTTTTGAAGCACTTCAAAATGTGCCATAGACATCCAGGATTGGTTCGACTTTTTCTCTTAGCTTTTGCAAATTACTGTCAAAAATGGATTTTTTTAAAACCTTAATATCTTTTTGCAACAGCCTCCAACACCCATACTCCCATAGGTCAAAAGATAGGTAATTACATGGACTATAAGCCTACGGAAATAACTTTTTGGCCGATCGCAGTTTTTCTCATAGTTTTTCGATTTTTCTAGAACAAACATTTTACAACGTTAGTTTTTGCCCTGTAGGCCGCCATAGCGGCACTTTTTGGTCTCAATTTTGTCATATTTGAAATCCTCGGACAATTTCACCTATGTTATAAGTATTGGAGTTGTAAATTTGATTTAAAATATAATTAAATAAAACATTTTTGAAAAAAGAAATAGATCTTATTTACCCTGTAATCAATACGTCAAATGCTGTATCTAGTAGGCGAAACCCTGTTTTACCCCTAATTAAACAAATTGTTAAAAAATATTTTAATTCATTCTTAATGGCAATTTTTCCAATCAAATTTACAACTCCAATACTTCTAAGTTACGTGAAATTGTCCGAGGATTCCGAATATGACAAAATTGAGACCAAAAAGTGCCGCTATGGCGGCCTACCGGCCAAAAACTAACGTTGTAAAATGTTTGTTCTAGAAAAATCGAAAAACTATGAGAAAAACTGCGATTGGCCAAAAAGTTAATACCATAGGCTTATAGTCCATGTAATTACCTATCTTTTGACCTATGGGAGTATGGGTGTTGGAGGCTGTTGCAAAAAGATATTAAGGTTTTAAAAAAATCAATTTTTGACAGTAATTTGCAAAAGCTAAGAGAAAAAGTCGAACCAATCCTGGATGTCTATGGCACATTTTGAAGTACTTTAAAAGACCTTTCGAATGCATCTAAGTGAGTTGGAATTGATGAAGTTTTACGGAAATGCGAGCAATTTTAAGATTTTTTATGTTTTTTTGACCTCAAACTTCAAAACCCGTTTTACCCCACTTCCCTTTGTCGTAGAGGGCTCATATTTGGCATGAGTTCATCTCATGTATAGCCAAACAAACGCTGAAAGTTTCATCCAAATCGGAGCACCTCGTTACGACCTGTTACACATTGGTGAAAAACTCGCTCTTAAGTGATATTGATATACTTTTTTGAAGCCGGATCTCACTTAAATGTATGTAAACTATGTCCGGATCCACCATCCGACCCATTGTTGGTTAGGTTATCAAAAGACCTTTCCAACGAGTCTTAAACATTGAAGATCTGGCAACCCTGTCTCGAGATATGGCCTCTTAAGTGATATTGATGTACTTTTTGGAAGCCGGATCTAAAAAATAGATGAAACTTGTGTACAGCCATTGTTCTGAGGAAGGCTCCAACCACATAGGTGGATTAAGTTAGTTTTTTTAATGTCAATAGTTTTATTTTAAACTTGGTATCGTGATTGTTACAAAAATTGTTGCTCTTTAGATAAAGACATGCGTTGTTAAATAATTGACTCTTTGTTTTTTATATTTGAAAATATAAGTTTAAAATGCTATATATTAAAGATATTCTACATATTAGTTTTTAATGTAATAATATATCTAAATAAGCTTTCATTTTAGTTTTCTGTTGGGACTAAATTAAAAACTGGAATTATTTGTCTTAAATCATACAAATCAGGTTCAACACAAAAAAAAATTCCGAATAATTTTGTTTGTTGATTTTTTTAGATAGCCACAATCAATTCACTATATTGTGCACAAAAAATGAAAAATTGTACATTATCAGTGTTGTTTATCATTAGCTATGGAATAGTAAAAAATGTGCTTTTCTAGAAATGAAAATTTGTCAAATCTAATAAAATAGTATTTAATGCTAAATCTTGATTTTAATAAAATTTATGCAAAATTGGTAGATTATAATTTTCTAAAACTACAAACCAGATCATTTTTATTTTAATTACCCATGATAAATATGACTTTAAAAATTGACGTTCAACACTCAACTTTGCGAAAATAAAATATTCCAGATTGCCAAAGTTCATAATATATGATACATCAACGTATTTATGAAACATAGATAAATTCTAGAGTTTTTTTAAAGGTCCTAAACATATGAAACACAATAGCTTAAAGGACCTTTAAAAAAAACTGTGGAATTCGTTTTGTTTATCATTCGATAAATTTATAAAAATAAATAATATTTTAATTTATTTTTTTAGAATCTTTATGCATCACAGTTTTTACTTTTTCTCATAAATCTGAGAAAAAAAATTTGGCTTTTAAAAAAATTGTGCACTTATACTCTCAAAATCACAATTTTATATTTTTTCTCATTTTCAAATGTTCTAAAGCATGAGAAGGTTATTTAAAAAAATAGACCATTGCAGAATATTTTTTAAATAGTTTCGTCTCTCAGCCACCACGAAAAAGAATTAAAACAATCTAAAACTCAAGCGTTTTATATTAATTTGCAAAGTCTTTCAATTTTGATTTTTTTTTCTATTGAATTGAATTCCTGCGGCCTAAAATTCAAATATTCCTCAATCACTTTTCAAAAGGGCTCTTGTTTTCGCTCAAGGTTAGTTACGTTACGTTAAGTAACGCCGTAATTAAGAATAACAGTAACGTTGATAACATATATTATAGCAAAATTTACATAAATACACCCATACATAAAAGTTTTGAATAAAACCTGATACTTTTTACCCATCACAACACATTTCGTTTGAAAATTCGTCTTTAAAACATCTTTACTATTCATTGTCGACACTTTTATGGCAACCGCCATTATGGCACAATCTGTCAAACTAAGTCAGCTAAGTTTCTCGTTCGTAACACTTTAACGATCGGATTTTCCCCAAGGGCATTCTAAATCACCGCCAGCGCGCATCCAATGCAATTCGAAATGCAACAATACTCTTTTTCCCGAAAGGGGCAACGTTAATCAAATCATCTCAAAGTCTCCAAATTCGTTCCGGAATAAGATGGGGTAGACGAAGAAATCGAAACATTTTACAACTTAATCAAAAAATTAATCGAGCGGAAAAAAGCAACACTGGCGCGCTCGAAAAAAAAAACAGAAAACCCTCAAAATTATATGGCAAGCGATATAATAACACGCAATAAAGTTAACCAACTTCTACAGTGTGTGCCGCGCGGCGCGACTTATTGTTGATTGTTGTCATCGGCAGATCGCGGCGTTTTGATTAGACTCATCCTGTGTGTTGCTCACGGTGAGAAAGATGAAAAAAATCACTCGCGAGAATGAGAGCGCGCGCGCTCGCAAAAAAAAAAGTGCTCACAGTGAGCGGTGAGAAAATCGATTTTGCATGTTTGGCGTCTCGCTCTGACGTGCGATCTCACCAATACACGTGCAAAATTGTGTTTTTTTGAGAGAGGAGAGGTTCTGAGAGAGTGAGAGCGGCGCTCATGCTCACGAGAGCGTGAGTAACTTTGCTGAAAATTACGTTTTTTTCACTCTCAAACAAAAATGTATTTTTAGGTTATGTTTTCATCGGTTGCGCGCGCTCTGTTTAAATGCACAGAAAAAGGGGGAATCAAAGCGAAATTTCTGGGTTCTTGTTAGAAAGAGGAATAAAAAAAAAAGAATTCTGAGCTGGTCATTCGGATCAAATTTTGGCTTGCTCACTGAAAAATTGCATCATCTGAGAGTGTACAGTTCGCTCATCGCTTGAAATATCTTGCTTTTAAAAATGTTGGATTGATATTTGTAAACAATGCACCGTCGTCAATGACGATCATAAATTATTTCACGAAAAGCAACAGCTGTTCTTCTTGTTTTCGGCATAACCATTTTCTCTCGTAAACACATCTGCCAATTCCATTAATCATCTCTCCTTCTTGATCGCATTTATTCGCCTATAATCAACTGTGTCATCTGCTTCAGCTGCGTATCCACTCACTCGTTGACTCGTTCGAGTCAATTTATTGGTCAGCGGGAACGAGGTACGCGAGAGCGGCACGGATGAGCTTGGGAAAATGACATAATCGTGTGCGAGAGAGCGAGAGCGCTCGTGCGCTTGTATTGGTGAGGTTCTTGGCAAAATTATGTGAGCGATGCTCGCTCGCTCTCGAAAAGATGCGCAAAGAGAGTGGCTTTCGCAGAGAGTGAGATAACTCGTGAGTGCTGAGTGGAACCTCTTCGGAACTGATTGTAAGCATCTTGTGAAATGTCAAAATAGAGAATAGATAATATTCAGTTGACGTAGACTTTAAACTGGAGACTTTAGATCGGAGACTTCAAACTGGAGACTTGAGACTGAAACCTGAAGACTGAAGACTGAAGACTAAAGACTAAAAACTAAAGACTAAAGACTAAAAATTAAAGACTAAAGACTAAAGACTGAAGACTGTAGATTGAAGACAGAAACAGAGTACTGATGACTGGAGATTGAATAATAAAGACTGAAAACTAAAGACTAGATGGAATACAGACTTTTAATGGAAACTGTTGGCTGAGACAGATAAATATTGATTGAAGACATTTGATGTTTTGGAACCGCTACTCCACCACTCACCGAGCGTGAGCGTGAGTGACCTCTCCCTCTCTCACCGGTTGGCAGGGCCTGCTGCGCTCGCTCTCTCCGGCAACTTTGCACAACGACGACGACCAAGAAAACAATCAAATCCAGCAGAATATTGTTACGGCGCGCATGTTTTTCCGCTGCTACTGCTAACTAACCTAGCAAGCGCGCGTTCCGAGTTTGTAGTTTGTAGTTTCGTGCTCATCCAAGTAGTCTGCGGATGCGGTCCGTTTTGTGGAGGTTAGAATTGGAGTCGCGAGTTTGTACCAGAAGAAGAGTTGTTTAAAGTGAGTTTCAACGGCAACTTTGGGCAGAGCAGAGAAGAAGCTGGCGTTGCTACAGCGGGTCAACGCCGCAAAATATTGCAATATCACTGATACGGAACCGTGAGCAAACGGGAGTGTGTGAGCGAGAGAGGAAGTGAGGTGCAAAGGTCGACGAAAGGAGTGAGCAGTGAGGTGATTAGACGAAAGTAAAAGTGTTTTTCGTCCCCCATTTTTGTTTTTTTGTTTGTTTCGATACCGGGCGACCTTGATCGAGGTTTTGAGTGCAATAAATTGCAGAAGTGAATTTCGTTCAGTGTTTTGAGGTTCCGACCGTGCGTTGAGCGTGATTAGGCAACTGCCTGGCAGTACGAAAAAGGTGGTGGCAACAAGTTCGAATACGGTGACAGCACGCGACAAAGTCGGCGACGACCAGTCCGGTGGCAATTTCCCAATCAACCAAATTTGGAGCACGCAATCAGCTTGGTACGTACCTCCATCGAAGCAGGCGCTGACTTCCTGTTTGTCATCGCAGCACCCTCTCAATTTTTACCCCGACAACACTCTGGATTACTGCAGCAGCGCTGCCTTTCAAGGTCATTGGGAACTGTCAAAATTAGTTCATGCGGGGGATGCGCGCGGCAGGTTGCCTACCATGCAGGCGCGCTGCAAAACGTAAACAAAGCGATGACTGCCAAGTGGGTCTCGCCAAGCAGGCCGTGGAGAAGAAGGGAATCCATTTACGGATTACATGGCCGACTGCCAGCGGCCAACAGGCGGAAAAAGGGCTGCTGCTGCTAATTGTCAAGCGACAAGTGCGCATGTCATATCTTCAGTGGGAAGAACTCTCCGCCGCATCGCGGGTCCTACCCGCTCTGGAGATCAAAACACGGCGTAGTTTCGTCATCCGATTGACCTAGAGGACCGTCTCACCCTCTCAAAAGGGCACCCCTCTCCACTCAATTATTATTATTGTCATTGTATAGACAAATGACACTTGAGAGAACCTGCTAGGCGGTGTTTGCTCACCAACAACAACAACAACAGCACAGAGGATGACATCAGCTTAGCCTTGAAGAAAAAAGACCCGATTCGACACGGTGGAAGACGACGCTTACTTGGTTTCGCATTTGCATACAAGCTCCATAATTCCTCTGTAAAGTTCCGTCCTCCACCTAGCCTGCTTGGTCAAGCCCCGTTAATGAAATGCCAACATATGGGCCGTCACCTCCTTCTCCGGACACGAACTTCAAGTGTGTGTGACGTGGTTTATGACTTTGTGAAGGAACACGGTTCCGCTAGAGTCGGCGGACTGTCTGGCCGCTGAGATTGACGCAGCAGTGCCAGTGGCAGCGGTGGAAGTAGGCTAACGGGATACCCTGGATAGGGGTCGGACATGAGTTTGCACTTTGTCGGTGGAGATCCCGAAAGAAGAAGGTTGCAGGTCAGCTTGGGATGACGTTTGCCAGCATTTCTAGAGATTGAGTCCCACATTTAAATACTAAAACGACCCTGGAGATGACTCAAATTGAGCCGAAACGTCAAATGCTTAGTGGATCACCGAAAAATTAATTTTTTTTTATAATTGTCATTAGTAGATGCAATTAAGACACTTCTGTTGCAACCCTAGACAATTTCAAAATGATGAACAAGAGGGCGTATACATTTCGTGAGGGCGCTAAATGTTTTAACATCCTTTCAGAGCGCTAAAGAGTTCAAAACTCCTTTTAAGAGCGCAAACTGCCATATTAAAGACGTTATGAGGGCGCTAATTGATTTAAAAGCTCTCCGAGGGCGCTAGTGAATTTAAACGCCCCTTTAGATTGTATTGATTTCAATCACCTTTTGAAAGTGCTTATGGTTCCAAATGTCCTTTGAGGGCGCTAATGAATTTAAACGCCCTTCATGATGCATCTTTAGAAAAAAATTAAGGTAATAGAATTTCGTTTGGAGTGTCTATATATCTAAATTACTCGACAAACTTCATTTCGGAGTTATTTTTTTCAACCATGAGCTGTAAACTACCCATTCCGAAACAGTTTTCAAGAGTCGCGCTCTTTCATTTTTCCTCCCAACTTCCCCGTCCAAAAACTCCGCATCAACCGTAAACGGGGCTCGCATTAACACTCTCCGGAGCCAGAAATAGACTGAAATCGATGCCCCCATCTTTTTTCTTCACTTCTTTCCCTAAACTAAATTACTTGCCCACCGCCCCACCTTCGTCTCAACTATTTCCACTCCCTTTTTTTATTTCCCTAACTTTAATTCGATTTTCCGCCGCGGGCATCTTTCCGAACCATCTAGATCCAATTGGAAAGATAGTAAAAGTGAACGGTCTCTTCCAGTATCCATAGCCGAGGAGTTTTCTTGCTTTCTCACCCAGTGTGATGCAATATCTGTAAAGTAGAAGACTCGTCTCACGTCCCTCTTCGAGGGAGAGGTCGATGATCGGTCTAAATGTCAATTCCAATTTTCAAATCAAATGAAGAGAACGTAACATAGAAGATTAGTTCCAAGAATGAGATCAAGTTGGAAGCTGTAAGAATTTGCATTCAAAGAACTACAAGTTTTGTGAGAAAGTTTTCAAATTGAAGTTCCACTCATACCTGTTGGAATGGTAACCGTAAAATCGGGCTTGCTATTTCTTTAGGGCACATAACTTTTTTAAACAAGAGTGTGTCCCTTTCACACCTTATGTAAACTGTCATTTGAGTGAAAGGGATACACTATTGTTTACAAAAGTTATGTGCCCTTTTGAAATGTTAGGCTCCAACTGCCAACTTTTTATACGAGGGGTGATTCAACGGAAATGCATTCAATAGAGGTTTCTACGTGCGCATGTATTGCGTGTACGTACACAAAAAAGATTGAGGTTAAATTTTGTCCGGCCAGCAAAATCAGATGGTGCGCTAGTGTGCGTACGCGAAACGTCATAAAGCTCTATGTATCATCCTAGTCAAGTTTTCGAAGACGACAAACTGTCAAACGCTCAGCATCAGTGCCGTCAAACTGTCATGTCAATCGAAGGGTGATCCAACTATCAAATCTTCAAAAAAATCAATGGTATGCCATCCCTCAATTAAAATTGGAACACTCATACCTGTTGGAAAAGTATCAGCAAAATGTCAAACGAGATTGAAATCAAAACAATGTCAGTTCTGCCAAACTGTCAAACGAGGGGTGTTCCAACTGTCAAAACTTCAAACCAACCAGTGCATTGTCTTCAACCAGCTCTATGCAGCTTAAGAAGACGGCCCCCACGTTGCGATTTATTACATGAACGTGATTCTATTTGCCTGTGGTGGTTTTGTTGTTGTTTTTTCGGTCATGTTTTCCTCCCCTCTCCGCTGAATCGAGGGGCCCCTCGCCGTAACGGTTGTTTGCCCCTCGGCGGCGTGCTCGTATCTAACACAATAGCAGTGCAGTAAAAAGAAAAGAGAAGTAAAAAACGAGAAGAGCGCAAAAAAGTAACAAAACAAAAATATCTTATATGGGTAAAGTGCACCTTGGCACGAAGAAGTTCTGCTTTGAGTTTTGTTTTATTTTTTTGTTCGATGGGGGGATGAGTCATGTGTGGGTTTGAGGAGGGAGCTTAACTGACTAGATAAGGCCGATGTTTATCGCCGTAAAATGTGCGCTAATCTCACGAAAATAGTCGCGGGAAGCCGCACTGGAGCGATTGTGGTTTATTTTATTACACTCGCTAAGTCGAATTGATTGCTTCAGGGTTAGCCATTATGGTGGCTGCTATAAAGTTTGACATTTGGTGGCGATTTTTAGGTGTTGCGGTACCATTATGGCGGTCACTATAAACAGTTTCATTTCACAAACAGGTGGTCAAAATCGGTCAAATTTGACTGTAGATTTCGTCAACAGGTATCAGCCGTTCCTCAATCTAACTGAAAACACGCGATGATTTACAAACTCGCGTTTGCACGTCTCTGACGGATCTCAACCAGATGCTCAAGCCTTCTCTAGAAGGCAGGGCACAAGTTCGATGCCCTTTTCCGATTGCGCCATGTCTCTGCGCAACTAATCAAGTGTTGACGGAACAGTTTAGATGGTGAAGACATCAGGTTTGCCTCGTTATTCAACAAGTCTAATTGATGGTTAATCACCGCCATTATGGCACGTAAACGTCAGGTTGCTATAAAACGATTAGAAACGTCAGGCCGCAGGCCCTTCCGCAAAACAATCCATCTCAGATTAAAGAAAAACAGAGGAGAGAAAGATTGAATGCAGCTTCTCTAGTCATTCGCCCCAAGAAAAGACACCGAGCAGCTATTATTCATTGTAAGGGTAATTGTTACCCTCTCCGCGTTCCTCCTCCTCCGAACAAGTTTTGTGTTGTTGTTTTTGTTTGCCTCTTGTTTGCCTCTTTTTACCTCTTCAAGCCGGTTGGCATCTCTTCGCAACAAAAGGAGGCACGACCTGCGGCGGAGGGGGCGCCATCTCTCGACCGGTTTCGGAACCCACAGGCGAAGGTGGATCGCGATCATCACGCGTCACCTTTTGTTTGCATTTGATTTGAGCCGGTTGCTGCGATTTTGTTATGGGTCACTCAACAGCGCCGCCGCCATAATGGCGGCTAGACAATGGCACTTTATAGCGGGGGACCCCTTTGAGGCATTGTGTGCGGTGTTGTTTTCGGGAAGTTATGTTACGCCCAGCGTTGTCCAAGCTCTTGGAATCAGCAACAAGTTGTTATTAGCTAATTTGACCTAACCTCATTTCACGACTTTTCTCTCCGCACTGCATTTTATCTGTCTTATCTAAAGTCGTTAAAATTTCTTCGCTCGGTAAAGTTTGTCTTCGACAGACGGTGCTGGAGATCTCAACTCGACTCGACGCGGGTCACACTCGGGCGCTTAATTGGAGCTAATCAATTTAAACATTCCAGTGAAAGCATTTTATGTCGTTATTTAGCGTCTCGGTAGGGGTGACGGCAGCAGTACGTCATTGTCTTCCTAAATTGAATGTCTTGTTGACATTTTGAATCACCCCTCGTTATCAAGTGGTGAAGCTGTGCCATTATGGGGTTCTTCAAGCTGTCAAAATGTGCCATAATGGCGGGCGCCAAACATAATTCAATCAAATTTCGGTGCCAATCGAAACCAAATTTCGATGTCAAGGGCAGACTAATCTCCAATAAACGCGCTCGGCCTGCTCCGTTTCCTCGCAGTATTTATAAATATGGCGGCCACTTGAGCCACGTTCGGTGGAGCCAACCGCCGGACGGAATGAATTAGCGTGAACTTCGGCGGTGTGTTGTTATTGTTGGCGGTATTAGT